>NW_026869242.1:0-63283 GCF_020745735.1 Hemiscyllium ocellatum | reverse complement strand
ATTCTAACCTCAGCCCACACTGCCTCAGGAGACGGTCCTCATCAAAAGTTCTCTCTCAGCCACTGTTAATACTAACCTTAACTTGACAACTGACGTGTATGGACCCATTGCAGTGTCTCAAACTCCATGATCAGCCATACTCTCTCTGACAGACAGACTCAGTCTGGAACCTCCTCTGTCCTTAAGACCTTATACACTGCCTGTGCTCCTCCATTTTCCCCTTTGCATGTTCCTTTTCCAACCCACCTCACCTGCAACACTCCACAATTGGAGCTGTCAAGGACAGAAGTCTGTCAAATCGCCACTTAACCTTTTCTATCCTCCTTTAAGATTTTTTAAAATCATTCTCCTTAATCAATGTTTTGATCATCCATGAAGGACCTTAGGAAATTTGCCATTGTGAAAGATTCCTTACAATGCAAGTAGTTATTGTTTTTTGCTGTACATTAGGAGAAACAGGAATGATGCATTCAAAATTCTAACAAGAAAGTCACTGATAAGCGCAGTGTATAGGCCACCAAATAATAACATCATATTGGGATGGGCAATAAACAAAGAATAACTAATGCCTGTAAAAATGGTACGGTTATTATCATGGTGATTTTAATCTACATGTAGATTGGTCAAATCAGCTCAGTCAGTGTGGCTTTGAGGAGTTCATTAAATGTATCTGTGATATTTTGCTTGAAGAGTATGAAATGGATCTACAACGGAGCAAGCTATCCAAGATCTGGTCCTCTGCAATGAGACAGGAATAATTAGTGATCTCAGAGTTAGGGATCCTCTCGGAAGAAGTGATCACTGTATGGTTGAATTTAATACATATGGAGAGTGTGAAGATAAAATCTAATTCCTGGGTCCTGTGCTTGGACATGGGGAAGTACAATAGAATGAGGGAGAACCTGGATAACGTAGACTGGAAACAAAGATTTTTTTGGTGGGACAGTTGATGAGCAGTGGAGGATTTTCTAAGACATTTTACAAAGTCCTCGGCAAAGGTATATTCCAGAGAAGGACTGTAAGAAAAGGTGTTCTCTGCAATGGGTATCTAAGGAAAGTGATCAAATTGAAAGGCATACAAAGTGGCCAAAACCAGCATGAAACTAGAACTGGGAAAACTTTAAAGGTCAACAGAAAGCCACAGAAGAGCTACAAAGAAATGTAAGATAAAACATGAGAAAAATAAACTAGCACAGACTATAAAGACAGATAGCAAATGTTTCTATAAACATAAATAATGAGAAAAGAGTGGCTAAAGTAAATGTTGGTCCTTCGGAAAAAGAGAAGGAGCATTTAGTTATGGGATGTCACAGTGGAAGATATAATATCTTTCCAGTAATTAACAAAGAGACAAAGGTAGGTGAGGATTTGGAAGCTATCATTATTACAGAACAGCTAGTTTTTGACTGTTGCAGTTAATTGAGCTAATAATAGAAAATTCTTTTGGCCCTGACAGAATGTATCCCAGGAGAAATAGCAAATGCACTGACAGTAATTTTCCAAAATTCACTAGACTTCGTGGCAGTCCCAGCAGATTGGGAAGCAGCAAAAGTGACGCCACCGTTTTAAAAAGGAGGTGGACAAAAGATGGGTAATTATACCCTAGATACCTTCTTCTCTGTAGTGGGAAAGATGCTTTGATCTATTATCAAGGAAGAAATAGCAAGGACGCGATAGAAATTGTCCCATTGGACAGACACCGGGTTCATGAAGAGCAGGTCATGCTTGACAAATCTTTTGGAATTCTATGAAGACATTTCGAGCAAGGTGGACAACGGGAACCCAGTGGATACGGAGTACCTGGATTTCCAAAAGACCCTCAACAAGGTGTTGTTCAAGAGGTTGTTTCATAATATAAGGGGGCATGGCATTAGGGGTATAGTATTAGCATGGATAGAAAATTTGTTGACTAACAGGAAGCAAAGTCTGGGGATAAATGCATATTATCCTGGCTGGCAATCAGTGACTAGTGGTGTGCCTCATGGATCAGTGTTGGGACTGCGAATCTTTAGAATTGATACAGATGATTTGGAGTTGGGGACCACATGTAGGGTGTCAAAGTTTGCATATGACACTAAGATGACTAGCAGGACAAAGTGTGTGGAGGACTGTGAAGCTTTGCAGAGGGACATAGATACATTGAGTGAGTGGGCAATGGTCGGTCATATGGAATATAATGTTCATAAATGTAATATCATACTGTTGGAGTAAATTAAAAACAGATTATTACTTGAATTTTAAAAAGTTGCAGTATTTGCTAAGCAGAGGTACCTGAGTATCCTTCTGCATGAAGGTTGGTCACCAGGTACAACAATCAATTCAGAAGACAAATGCAATTTTGTCCTTCTTTGCTGAAGGGATTGTGCTGAAAAGCAGAAGTTATGTTGCAGCTGTAATGGGTGCTGGTGAGGCCACACCTGGAGTACCCATGTAGTTTTTATCTCCTTAGTTGAGAAAGGATGTACTGGTACTAGAGGGGGTGTAGAAGAGGTTAACGAGGTTGATTCTGGAGTTGAGGGGTTGGCTTAACAGAGACGGAGTAGATTGGGATTATATTCATTGGAATTCAGAAGAATGGAAACATATAAATAATGAATGAAATGGATAAAATAGAAGTAGAGAGGATGCTTCCACTGGCAGGTGAATCTAGGACAAGATGGCATCAACTCAAGATTAGAGGCAGCAAATTTCGGACTGAATTGAGAAGGAACTTCTTAACCTCAACGGAACTCATTGCCCAGGGAAGTAGTTGATGTTCGTTCAGTAAACTTTTTTAAAGCTAAGGTAGCTTTTTTCAAAAAAAGAAATTAAAGAATACTGTGAGAACTTGGGTAAATGGTTCTGTGTCCATGAAATGATCAGCCATGATCTTATTGAATGGCAGAGCAAGCTCAAAGGGCAGGATGGCCTTCTCCTGTTCCTAGTTCTTATGTTATGCATTCCTCCCTCACTCGAGACTTGGAGGTGCTGGTGTTGGATTAGGATGGACAAAATTAAAATACACAGAACACCAGGTTATAGTCCAACAGGTTTATTTGGAAGCACTAGCGTTGCTGCTGCTTCATCAGGTGGTTGTGTATTTTTAACTTTGTCCCTCACGCTTGTAACTTATGAACAGCAACAAAAGCCACGAAGCAGTGCGCATGCTCCAGCCAACAATAGTCCCACGATGATTGATGTCAGCGGCGGACCAATGGAAGGACAGGGCGGGGCTGGAGGACCTGGCGGGGCAGTTGGCCCTCCAACCAATCAGTGAATGAGAGGCGGGACTTGACTATACCACGTGATCATCCTCGCGGACAGCGCGGCTGTGCGGGCGGAGAGCTGTCGGTAAGGAAAGAAATAAACAGCAGCAAGCGGGAGGGAAACGGTGTCGGTCTGGGCTGAGAGGTTTTGCGAACATTTGGTGCACGTCAGAAAATACAAATTTGAAACTTACAGTCTCGTTTTTGCAGTAAACGGAAAATGCCTCATCTCGCGATTGACTCGAGTAAGTGCCGCCATCTTTATTCGGGGCAATGATTTACTGGAAAGTTGCAGCCGCCATCTTTGTAGGGGGCAAAGTTCAGAGGGGGGTATGTGCAGCTCTCCCTGATAGAGAGTCATAGGGCAGGATTTACACAGAGCACATTCAAACCCAGGGAAATGGATATTTATTTTTTCTCAGGATTTGTTTCGTCATTCATGTAAATGATTTGGATGTGAATACAGGCGGTACAGTTAGTAAGTTTGCAGATGACACCAAAATTGTGGGTGTTGTGGTCAGTGATAAAGGTTGTCTCAGAATACAATGGAATATTGATCAGATGGGCCAATGGGCTGGGAGTGGCAGATAGGGTTTAATTTAGATAAATGTGAGGTGTTGCATTTTAGGAAAGCAAATCCGAGCAGGACTCTCACTGAATTGTAAGGTCTTGCTGAACAAAGAGACCTTGGAATGCAGGTTCACAGTTCCTTGAAAGTAGAGTCACAGGTAGATAGGATAGAGAAGAAGGCATTTGGTATGCTTCCCTTTATTGGTCAGAGTGTTGAGGAAAGGAGCTGAACAGAACATTGGTTAGGCCACTTTTGGAATATTGTGTGCATTTCTGGTCTCCCTCTTGTTGGAAGGAGGCACTGAAAGTTGAAAGATTTGAGAATTGATTTTCAAGGATGTTGCCAGGGTTGGAGGATTTGAGTTGCAGGGAGAGGCATAATAGGCTGTGGCCATTTTCCCTGGAGTGTGATGTTGAAGAGGTTTCTCTCATCGTGAGGGGCATGGATAGCGTAAATAGACAAGGTGTTTACCCTGGGGTGGTGGAGCCAGAACTAGAGGATATAGGTTTAGGGTGTGAGGGAAAAATTCAACAGGAGCCTAAAGGGCAACCAAAATTGTAACATTTCAAAAGCATTTGAATAGGAAGGGTTCAGAGGGATGTTGGCCAAGTGCTGGCATATGGGAATAGATTAGGTTCGAATATCTGGTTGGCATAGACTGGATGGACTGAAGAGTCTGTTTTGGTGCTAGACATCTCTGACTGTGGATCATAAAAGTGAACACTGCTCTGATTCGCCTCTGGTCTCCTTGATGTCCACTTGTTCATTATCTAGCTTCCTCAGTCTGAGTGTATTTTTGCTCTTTACTATTTTACTATTACATTCACAGATCTTTCCGTAAATGAATTGTCCACTGCTGCCCGGCTCCTGGCAAAATACAGAGGAGGTAGTACTGGATGTCTTAAATCGTAGCAAGGTGGTTAAATCCCTGAGACCTGTTAAGGTGTATCCCAGGCATTTGTGGAAAGCTAAGAAAATGATGGCAGTGCCCCTCCTTGAGGTATTTATATTGTCATTCGTGACCTGTGAGGTGCTGGAAGACCTGTGCCATTATTTAAAAAGGTGGTAAGGAAAGTCCAGGGAACAAGAGAACAGTGAGCCTGAAGTCAGTGGCAGGCAAATTGTTGGAAGAGATTCTGAGGGACAGGATTTACATATATTTGAAAGACGAGGAATGATTAGGGATAGTTAACATGGCTTTGTGTGTGGGAATCTCTCGCTCTCTCTCGTTTTTCTGAAGCCATGACACAGATGAGTGATGAAGGCAGATTGTGGACGTTGTCTATATGGACACTGAATGATGTTCCACAAAGCAGACTGGTTAGCAGGGTTAGATAACATGAAATCTTGGGAGAACTAGCCATTTGGATACAAAACTGAAGGTAGGAGGCAGAGGATTGCTTTGTGGGCTGGAGGTCTGTGAGCAGCAGTATGCTGCAGAAATGGAT
The DNA here is from genome assembly GCF_020745735.1 of Hemiscyllium ocellatum. Taxonomy (NCBI): domain Eukaryota; kingdom Metazoa; phylum Chordata; class Chondrichthyes; order Orectolobiformes; family Hemiscylliidae; genus Hemiscyllium; species Hemiscyllium ocellatum. The sequence continues at coordinate 58,019 of NW_026869242.1, read as the reverse complement.
ATTGAGTTTACAGAAGACACCAAAATTGGAGGTGTAGTGGACAATGAAGAAGGTTAGTTTAGAATGCAACAGGATCTTGACCAGATGGGCCATTGGGCCGAGGAATGGCAGACTGGGTTCAATTTAGACAAATGTAAGCTGTTGGATTTTGGAAAGGCAAATCAGGGCAGGACTTATACACTTAATGGTAAAGTCCTTGGGAATGTTGCTGAACATAGAGACCATGGAGTGCAGGTTCATTGTTCCTTGAAAGTAGAGTCGCAGATCAGCAGACTAGTGAAGGTAGTTTTGTATGCTTATATTTATTGGTCAATGCGTTGAGTGCAGAAGCTGGGATGTCAAATTGTGACTGGACAGGACATTGATTAAGCCATTTTGGGAATTCTGTTTTAAGTTTGAAATTCCCTGTTCTGGAAAGGATGTTGTGAATCTTGAAAGAGTTCAGACAAGATTTACAAAGACTTTGTTAGGGTTGGAGGATTTGGGTTACAGGGAGAGGCTGAATAGGCCGGGGTTAATTTCCCTGGAGAGTCAAAGACTGAGAGGTGAGTTCATATAGATTTATAAAATCATGAGGGACGTGGATAAGGTGAGCAGCCAGGGTCTTTCCCCCAGGTTAGGTGGGTTCTAAACAAGATCACGTGGGCTTAAGTTGACAGGTCAAAGATTTAAAACGGATCTAAGGGACAAAGTTTTCAAGCTGTGTGTGGGGAATGAGCTGTAGTGGAGGCTGATACAATTACAACATTTGAAAGGCATCAGATTGGGTACGTGAATTGGAAGTTTTGAATGTTTTGACCAATTGCTGGCAAATGGGGCTCCATTTTTTGAGGATTCCTCGTTGGCATGGACAAATTGGACCAAAGGTCTGTTTCTGTGTTGTACATCTCTATGATACTAATAAATGAAAATAGGATGTGTTCCTCTATTGTGGAGAGCTAGCAGAAGCACAGATAATCATCCTTGGAGCTGAGAAGGTTAGGCTGTGATTTTTACCAGGTGCAAATTTGTTTCTAGGTTATCTAATCTGCAGAGGGGAATTATTAACAATGTCACAATTTTAGTAACTATTTTCAGGTAACTGGTAAATAATGTGAATATGTGAACATTATTTTATTCAGTAAGTTCTGAGCGTCTGGAACAGTCTAAATAGCAGCTGGACACAGACTCCGCAGTTATTCATAAACAGATTTGGAATTTTACTTTTTAAGGGAAGATTTGGGGGGCTATCGGCAATTGGGACAGATTTGCAGCATCTCCAGAGGGAGAGAATACAGCCCCAATGGGCTGAATAGCCCCCAGCCCCTGTGCTCTGTGATACTGCCCCATTGACTGTAAAAGTTGAAGCTCATCCCAGGGCAGAGAGAGGGAGGATCCCACCACTCACCTCACAATGGGCCCCGGATGATTGATGTCAGCGCAGGCCAATAGGGGGCAGAGGGCAGTACTAGAGGACCAGGTCGTACTAGTTTGTCCTCCAACCAATCGGAGTGAATGAGGGCATCCTCAAGGCTGGAACTAAAGAAAGGCACATATCGCAGAGATTTGAGAAACTGGAGGACATGAGACAGGGAGCGTTCTGTGGCTGGTGAGGAATTATATAAATAAGGAAGAGTTGTGAGGCTGGATGAGGTGGCAGTGTTCGGGAGAGTTGAGGATGGAGGAATTTAGAGTTAGTGAGAATTGGAGTCATAATGTTATACAGCAAGGAAACAGGCCCTGTGGGCCAACCAGTCCATGCCGACCATAATTCCAAACCGAACTAATTGTACCTGCCTCCGCTTGGTCCACATCCATCCAAATATTTCCTATTTATGTCCTTATCTGAATGTCTTTTAAATATTGTAATTGTATTCACAGCTACCACTTCCTCTGGAAGTTCATTCCACGTGTGTAAATTGTTTTTTTTTAGAACCCTAATGTCTTTTCTCAAACCTTTCTCATCTCTTCCCAAAATGTATGCACCCGAGTTTTGAATCCCCCCCCCCCCCCCCCCCCCCCCCCGGCTATCCCCCTTATCTACACTTTCTGATTTTATAAACCTCTAATAAGGTCACCCCTCAACCTCGTGCACGCCAGTGAAAACATTCCCAGCCTATCCAGCCTCTCCTTAGAACACAATCCCTCCATTCATAGCAACATGCTGGTAAATCTCTTCTGAACCTGCTCCAATTTAATAATATCCTTCCTATAACAGCACAACCAGAACTGGACAGAGTATTCCAGAAGAGGCCTCCCCAGCATCCTGTACATCCTCAGCGTAACATCCCAACTCCTGTACTGAAAGGTTTAAACAGTGAAGGCAAGCCTGCTAAATACCTTCTTAACCATCTACATGTGACACAGACTTCAAAGTTGTGAAGCCCTCGGTCTCTTTGTTCCCATATCACTACTCAAGGCCCTACTTTTATTGAGTGTAAGTCCTGCCCACGTTTGTTTTGTCAGGATGTTATATTTTGCATTTATTCCAATCCAAAAAAAATGAGTATAAATGCGGTAGGAGTATAATTCAAAGGGAGATTAGGAGGCAAAAAAGGGACGTGAGATAGCTTTGGCAAATAGGGTTAAGGATAATCTAAAGGGCTTTTGTAATCATTGTGATCTCCTCTGGAGTAGAGTTGACCTGCATAAGAAGGATGGATTATACCTGAATTGGAAGGTGTCTAATATCCAGGCAGGGAGATTTGCTAGTGATACTCGTGAGGCATTAAACCAGTGAGGGAGTGGGTGTAAACCCAAGAAGATAGTGAGAAAAGAGGTATGTCTGAGGCTGGTACAGTTCAGAAGTCAAATAGTCAAGGCAGGCAAGGGCAAGGCACAGAATGAAGTCGGACTGAGCAGTTGCACTGCATTTACCTCCATGCACGTGGCCAGACAGGGAAGGTAGATGGGCTCAGGGTATGGTTTTGAACATGGCACTGGGATATTATCAGAATTACAGAGGCATCACCCCCCTCAGGGATGGATAGGACTGGCAGCTTAATGTTCCAGGGTATAGATGCTATAGAAAGGATAGAAAGGAGGACAAGAGAGGAGGGGGAGTGGCATTTTTGATTCAGGATAGCATTATGTTTTTTGCTGAGGGAGGATATTCCTGGCAGTACGCCTAGTGAAGTTATTTAGGTGGAACTGGGAAATAAGAAAGGGATGATCACCTTATTGGGGTTTTCTGCATGGGTTTATTCTGGGTCCTCTGGTATCCTCCCACAGTCCAAAGATGTGCAGGGTAGGTTGGATTGTCCAGGCTGAATTACCCACAGTATTCAGGGATGTGTAGGTTGGGTGGATTATCCAGGCTGAATTACCCACAGTGTTGAGGGATGTGCAGGTTGGGTGAATTATCCAGGCTGAATTGCCCACAGTATTCAGGGATGTGTAGGTTGGGTGGCCCTGGGAAATGCAATGTTACGGAGGGGGAGGTTAGGAGGCTCTCAAGGTCACTATCATTGTGATGGGCTGAATGACTTTCCACACTGTTGGGTGTCTCCGATAATTCTACTAGTTTTAAAATAGTTACAGAACATAACAGACCAGATCTAAATGTTCAGGTTCTGAATTGGACAAAGTCTAATTTTGATGGCACAAGGCAAGAACTTTCATCTGGCCCCTCCAGCCTGCTCTGCCATTCCATAAGGTCAGGGCTGATCTTTTCATGGCCCCAGTTCCACTTTCCTGTTCTCCCACCATAACCCTTAATTCCTTTCCTGTTCACAAATCTACATTTTGCCTTAAAGGCATTCAAGTTGATAACGTCAAATGCTGCACTCGGCAGGGAATTCCACAGATTCACAGCCCTTTAGCTGAAGAAGCTCCTCCTGAACTCAGTCCTAAATCTGCTCCCCCTTATTTTGAAGCTATCCTCTGTAGTTTGACCTGCCCCCAGTGGAAATAGCCTCCCTGCTTCTGTCTTATCTACTCCCTTCATAATTTTATTTGTTTCCTCTCCAACCTCCCATTCTTCTAAATTACAATGACTGTAGAACCAGTTTTCTCAATCACTCCACATACGCCACCCTCACAACTCCCAACTCAAACTAGTGACCCTCCTCTGTACTCCCTCCCGTGCCAGTACATCCTTGCTAGTGTAAGGAGACCAAACCTGTACACAGTACTCCAGGTGTGGCCTCCCCAACACCCTGTACAGCTGCAGCATAACCATCCCTCTAGCAGTGAAGGCCAATATTCCCTTCACTGCCTTAATTACCTGCTGTACCTGCAAACCAGCTTCCTGTGATTCATGCACAAGGACACCCAGCTCCCTCTGCACAGCAGCATGCTGCATGTTTATCATTTCATCATCCAGTTTGCTGTTAGTCCGACCAAAATGGATGACCTCACATATCACAACATTGAACTCCATCTGCCAGATCCTTACCCACTCACGTAACCTCTCTGTATCCCTGCGCAGTCTCACAGTGGCCTCTGCAGACATTGTTTTACTCATCTTTGTATCAAATGTGAACTCTGACACCGTACACTTGGTCCTCAACTCCAAAACATCTGTGTAAATTGCAAACAGTTGTAGTGCCAACACTAATCCAAACACCTGTTTATCCCCCTTATTTATTATGTTGGTGAACCGGTCCTGTATCAATGATAATTACCCATAGTGCTGTGCATCTTTACCTTATACAGCAGCCTTTTGTGTGGCAACTTATCGAATACCTTCTGGAAATCCAGGTACACCACCTCCACCGAGTCCGCCTTGTCCAACGCACTCGTTGTATCCTCAAATAGTTCCAGTAAATGTGTTAGACATGACCTGCCTTTCATGAATCCATGCTGTGTCTGCGAAATGAGACAATGTCTACCCAGATATCTCACCACTACTTCCTTGAGAGATTCAAGCATTTTCTCCACGACAGAAGTTAAGCTAACGGGTCCTTTTTTGAAAAGTAGTGCCACCACATTAGTAGCTTCCCGTCTGTCAAAACCATCCCAGAATCCAACAAATTTTAGTGAATTATCACGAGTCTATTTGTTATCTCCTCCTCCCCCTACCCCCCGCCATCTCCTTTAGTCCCCGGGATGCATTCCATTAGGGCCAGGAGACCCATCTACCTTTAGGCTGTTATCTTTCCCAACATTACCTCTTTACTGAGAATGATTGCTTCTCTGTCCTCATCTGCTATTGCCTCCATAGGCCTGTGACAATGAGAGTATATAGACAGTATGTTCCTGTTAAGGCCAAGGCTGGGAGGTGTAGAGAATGCTGCCTGTTGAATGAAATTGAGGACTGGTCAAGAAAATGAAGGAGGGATATGGCAGGTACAGAGAGCTGTGTTTGTGAGAATCCCGAGAGGAGTATAGGTGCAGTAGGAGTATACTCGAGGTAAACTAGGAGGGCAAAAAGGGGACATGAGATAGCTTTAGGAAATGGGTTTAAGGAGAATCCAAAGTGAATGTACAAATACACTAAGGACAAACGAGTAACCAGGCAGAGAATAGGTACCCGCAAACATCAAGGCTGTCTGTGGAATCGCAGGAGGTGAGAGAGGTTCTGTATGTACACATTGGAAAACACAAATTTGAACGTTCCAGTCTCATGTTTTCAGTAAATGGGGAATTGCCTCAGTGTGGCTGCAGGCATGGGTGCGTGCCGCCATCTTTATTCGGGGCAAGAATTCACTGGACACGTGCGGAGCCGCCAGCTTTGCCAGGCGCATGTGCAGCCTTTCTCTGGTACAGAGTCATTGGGCAGGATTTACACAGAGCACATTCAAACTCCGAGAAATGGATGTTAATTTTTTGATTTGTTTCATCATTCATTTAAATGATTTGGTATCGTAAATGAGATTGCATGTCATACAAAATTAGAGGTATTGTGGATAATGAAGAAGGTTACCTCAGATTACAATGAGATATTGATGAGATGGAGTATTATTTAGATAAATGTGAGGTGCTGCATTTTGGAAAAGCAGATCAGGGCAGGACTTATACACTGAATGGCAAGGCCCTGGAGACGTTTGCGGAACAAAGAGACCTTGGACTGCAGGTTCATAGTCCTTGCAAGTCAAGTTGCAGGCAGATAGGATGATGAAGAAGGCGTTCAGTATATTTTCCTTTATTGGTTAGAGCAGTGAGTATAGGATGTGGGAGGTCATGTTGCTGTACAGGACATTCGTTAGACAACTTTTGGAATATTGTGTGCAATTCTGGCCTGCCTCCTATCAGAAGGGTGCTGTGAAACTTGAAAGGTTTCAAAAAAGAATTCCAAGGATTTATTAGGGTTTGAGATTGAACTACAGGTTGAGGCATAAAAGGCTGGGGCTGTTTTCCCTGGAGGACCCTAAGCTGAGCGGTGATGTTATGGAGGTTTATACTATCATGAGGGGCATGAATGGAGTAAATGAACAAGGTGTTTTCCCTGGTGTGGTGGTGTCCAGATGTAGAGGGCATTGCCTTAGGGTGAACGGGGAAAAAAATTCAAAGGGGACTAAAGGCAATTCTTTCATGCAGTGGGTGGAATGAGCTGCCAGAGGAAGTGGTGGAGGCTAGTACAATTAAAACTTGTTAAAGGCATCTAAATAGACACATGATATGATGAGGAAGCATTTACATGGATTTGAGCCAAGTGCTGGCAAATGGGAATAGATTAGGTTCGGATACCTGGTTGGCTTGGATGAGTTAGACTGAAGGGTCTGTGTTGGTGCTATACATCTCTGACTGTGGGATCATAACAACTTATACTGTTGATTCATCTCTGGGCTCCCTCATGACCACTTTGTTAATGTCTAGCTTCCTCTGTCTCGAACAATGGGTGTATTTTTGGTCTGTTTAGTATTTTACTATTACTTTTACAGACATTTTTGTAAGCTAATTTTTCACTGCCATCCAGCCTCTGACCATGTGTTGCTTATTATTTTTTTCTGGAAAATCTTTGACAGTCAAGAATTCTTTTTTCCATTGAGCAAGTGTATTTTCCTTCCATTTCTGACTATCACATTCTGCACCATTTTCATTTCCTGTAATCCGTTTTGCACTCCCTGAAACATCAACTGTGTTTCTCCTTCCACAGATCCCAGTGATTAATGCCAAAGCCCTGTTGCCTGTGGAGAGGGTGATGTTTGACTTTCTTGTACAGCTGCAGTTTGTGTGGTGAAGGTGCTCCCACAATGTGGTTGGGCAGGAGATGTTACAGATTATTCATTACAGCAACAGTGATGATGTGAAGATCATGTCCCAATCAACAACAGTTTGTAGTTTTATTATCCTGCTTATAATTTCACAAAAATATTATTGGGAACTTTAGACATCAGGCCAGAGATGGTGATATTAGGTCAGCTGACCAAAAGCATTGCCAAATAAGCAGGTTTTGAGGAATGTCTCAAAGGAGGAAAGCAGACCTGTGAGGTTTTGGCTGCGAATTTCAGACCTTGTTGCTTTGGCAGCTGTAAAAGAAGCTACACAGGTGAGGTAATGAATTAACAGATCATTGTGAATCTCGAACAGAATGGGTTGTCGAGGTCTCAAAGGGTGTGTGATGCAGCGAGCTAGGGATGATCACAACCAGGAATTACATCAAGGGTGAGAATTTTAAATTGAGGGATGTGGGCCGGATACTGGCAGGTGAGACTAGATTGGGCTGGGATATCTGGTCGGCATGGATAGGTTGGGTCGAAAGGTCTGTATCCATGCTGTACACCTCTGTGGCACTACGTTGTTGATTATGAAGATGGATCAACAAGTGTAGGTACGAGGGAGTACTTGGGCAGCAGAGATTTAGGTTTTCTTGAGATTACAGGGAGGTTGAATGTGGGAAGTTGGCCAGGAGTGTGTTTGGATAATTAAGCCTGGATATAACATATGATGGATGAGAGTTTGAGTATATGAGCTGATGTGAAGGTGGAATCAGCTAGAAATAGTGGTGTTGGAGTGGGACTGGGCTGTCCCCCTCACCTCACCTCTGGTATTCAGCTGGTTGTCAGGTTGTGAATCAGGGCAGTAACACAACCGGGAGCTGAGTGGCCCTGGTGGAGCCTAAAATGCGTGTCACTCAGATGGCTGTTGCCTAGGAGCTGCTGCTTGATAGCCCTGTTGATGACATCTTCCATCACTTTACTGCTGATCGAATGTGGACTGAGGTGGAAATTGCCTGGGTTGGATTGCCCTGTGTTTTTGTGTTGAACATCCCTGGGCAATGTTCCACATTGTCAGTAGATGCCAGTGCTGGAGCGGTACGTGGCTCGGTGGGTGGCAAGTTCTGGAGCACAAGCTATCAGTATTATTGCCAGAATATTGGCAGGGCCGATAGCCTTTGCACTACTTAACCACTTCCTGATGTTATTCAAACTGAATAGAATTGGCTTAAAACTCACATCTGTGATGTTAGAAACCACTGGAGAAGGCTGAGATGGATCATCCCACTCTGCACTTCTGGCTGCAGATTGCTGCAAATGCTGTCATCTTATCTGGTGCTTGTACTGCTGGAGGAGCCTCACATATAAGGGTGGGGATATCTGTGATGCTTCCTCCAATGAGTTGTGAACGGTGATGGACAATTAAACAACTGGGCGTGGCAGAACTGCAGAGTTCTGATCTGATCCATTGGATGTAGGATCACTTAGCTCTGTTGCGTGCTGCTGATGCTGTTTGATATGCAGATGGTCCTGTTTGGTAGCTTCACCAGGTTGGCATTTCATTTTTAGGTTTGCCTTGTGCTGATCATGGCATGCCCTCCTTTCCTGTCCATTGTGATGGGTGAGTGCGGGATGTACAAACCCATGAGATTACAGATTGTGCTGGAGTACAGTTCTGCTGTTGTTGATGACCCACAGTATCTCCGAGATATCCTACATCCTACAGTTTGAGATCCTACATCTCTTCAAAGTCTGCCCCATTTAGCACGGTGATAGTGTCACTCAACACAATGGAGGTTTTCTCAGCTTTAAGCCAAGACTTGTGTCTCCAAATGGAATGTGTGATGGTCGCTCTTACCGATACTGTCATGGACAGATGTATCTGCTCCTGGTCAATGCATAACAATGAGATAAAGTATGTTTTTCCCTCTTGTTGGTTCCCTCACCCCCCACTGCAGACTCAGTTGAACAGCTATATCCTTCAGGACCTGGCCAGCTCAGTCAGTAATTCTGTCACAGAGTTGATCTCGATTGTGGACAGTGAAATCCTGTACCCAGAGTACATTTGACACCATTTTACTTCCTCAGTGCTTCCTTCAAATGTTGTTCAACATGAACGAGAAGTGATTCATCAGCCAAGGAAGGACGGTACATGGTAGTCAGCAGGAGCCATGAGACTTCCTGGTGTCCGGATTTAGTGCTGAGTACTCCAAGGGCAAATCTTCCCTGTCTGTGCCACGGCCTCTGCCTGGTCTGTCCGGCTGGTGGGACAGGACATATCCAGAGATTTCAGGAGAAAGTGAAGACTGCAGATGCTGGAGATCAGAGTCGAGAGTGTGGTGCTGGAAAAGCACAGCAGGTCAGGCTGATGAAGGGCTTAGGCTCGAAACGTCGATTCTCCTTCTCCTCAGATGCTGCCTGACCTGTCGTGCTTTTCCATCACCACACTCTCAATATCTAGGGATGGTTATGGTGGTGTCTGGTCATTGTCTGTAAGGGATGACTCCGTGAGTATGAGTATGTCAGGCTGTTCCTTGATTGGTCTGTGAGACAGCTCTGCACATTTTGGCACCAAACTCCAGATGTTAGTCTGGAGGACGTTGCACCATCGAGTGGGCTGATTCTGTGGTTGTATTTTCTGGTGCCCTGTTAGATACCGAGTGGTCCACCCAGTTTCATTCCTGTGTTGAGACTTTGCAGTGATTAATACAGTGAGTAGCTGGCTGGGCCACTGTCGGGTTGGCAGGAATTTTTTTTTTGCCATTGACAATGGTTCCATGGAAATCAGGAGATTCCTAATTCCGGTTATTTTTTTCTTGAATTCAGATTCCACCATCTGCCAAATTAGGATTCGAACCAGGACTTCAGTCGTTTGCTTTTATATTTTGGATAAAAGTCAAATACATTAGGTTTGTTCACTCACTTTAAATATCACTTACCCAGGTTTTGTTTCTTTGTGAAACACTGTCCATTATCCTGTCTCCTCCATCCTTCTCACCACCAACAAGAGTTTGGAGCACATGGAGTTTCTCTGTCACTAAGACTGAGATGATCCGACCTGCTGCTTCCCTCCCTCCCACTAGCCCATGGAGCCAAACTGCCTCATGTGGTGTTCCCGGTTTTTGTCCTAAACTTACATCTTCCTCCAGTCTCTTGTCAAGTCTTATCAGAGCTCACCTTGACCCTTTACCCTAATTTCACTAAACTATAGACTTTCCAACTCTCTTTCCTCATCATCATCATCAGTCCCCCGCACCGATTCACAGATATTGTTCCTTGTTCTGTCTTTTCTGGTTATGTCCTTCTCTCTCAAAATCCTGCTCCATCTCCACTCTCCCTTTCCTTTCTGAATTCCTTGCATTTGGTGTCCTTGGTCCCTTCTGTATCTCACGTACATACTGCCAGGAGGTGACATTGTGCAAAAGCACCATGTTGGGTTTCACATGTACACTGACGATGCCCAGCTCTCCCTCCCCATCATCCCTCTCCATTACTCCACTGTTACTCAGTTATCAAACTGCTTACCACATTCCCACTACTCGATTAGGTGCAGTTTCCTCCAATGAAACATTGTCATGGTTAAACCCGTTGCCTGACAAATTCCTTTCCCTTACTGCTGAGCCCCTCCCTCTCACTGGGAACTATGCAGCAGAACTACACACTTCACAATATTGAGTTATATCTGACCCCATGGTGACCTTCTGATCAGACATCTACACAATCGCAAACACCAGGAATTATTGGGGGCAAGGTACAGTGAGGTGAATGTGCATGTCCCCTTCCTAGGATGGGGCGGGTTTGTACGATTTAAAGAGTGGCATTTACACATCAAGCACATACCAAGAAAAAAGTATGTCTTTATATTCTTCCTGTACTGACTGAGTTTTGTTTTGCGAATTCATTTCATAGGATATTAAATCAGAATAATTGTGGCTGGGATCTCAAAAGCAAGTTTTTACAGTCAATGGAGTCATCAGGATCTGAATATCATTGGCATTTAACTGTGGAAGGAGACAGGTTTGTCTGTTCTGTTTGTGGGAAAATATCTCCAATATTTTTGTTAAGCAGAAAGATGTACAAATTCGTACATCTGGGGTTACAAAGGGCTGAATTGAAAGATGAGATGCTGTCCCTGAGCTCCCATTGAGATGCATTGGAACAGTACAGGAGGCTGAGGGCAGTGTAGGTGTGAGCAGACAATGACCATGACAGGGCTGCACTGTGAGGGCTGCTTGGCTCAACGAGTGTGTTTTGGAGTTGGGTGTAAACAGAGTGAGGGGAGACAGGGAGAACGTGAAGCTGAAACTCAGTTTTAGTTCAGGCCATTCAGAAATTTACATGGTCCCAATGGGAACAGCCAGTTTTTAAGTGATACGTGCAGAGTAGTTAACAGTTCTAAAAATATTTTTCCTGAGGGCAGTTGAGAGTTACCCACATTGCTGTGGGTCTGGAGTCACATGTAGGCCAGACCAGGTGAGGATGACCGTTTCCTTCCCGACAGGACGTGAGTGAACCAGATGGGTTTCTAACAATTGACAATAGTTTCATGGTCATCATTCGCCTTTTCGCTCTAGATTGTATTGAATTCCGATGCTGCCATCAGCCATGTTGGGATTCTAACCCTAATCCTCGGAACATTGCACATGTCACTCATCTGGCAGGAATACCATTAAGCCATTGCCTCCCCTTTTTAGCAATGTTTAAAAGAATGTTCTGTCATTCTACATGTGCAATGTGAGATGAAAATACTGCAACGTCCATGTATCAGCCTCTCCAAAAGGTCAATCAACAAATTTGTTTGGGGGCGAAATATTTCCCTTTTTTTGGTGGGGAGGGGGTTTATTGAACAAAAATGAATCCAAATAAAATTCTTATGCCACGGAAATGTAATTTCTGAAGCCGGAGGGGGATTACAGAGACAGGGAGGGTTGTGGGGCCGGAGGGGGATTACAGAGACAGGGAGGGTTGTGGGGCCGGAGGGGGATTGTTGTCCAAACATCGCTGTTGTGTACATGGACTGCAGCATTTCAGGGAGGCGGTTAACCACCACTTTCTCCAAGACAAGTAAAGGTGGCCAATAAATACTGATCTGGGCAGCAAAGGCAACCCCAGTGAATAAAACCAAGCAGTGACCTCTCTGAGCTGACTTGCTGTGAAGTTAAAAATCTCTCTAGAAATGGAGCGGGCAGAGAAGAGAAACAGTGACATTTCACAGCTGCCCTCAGAGAGACCTCACCCTTGGAAGTACTCAGAGCCGGGGATCAGCTCAGTGAGTTTCAGTCTCTTTAAATATCAATCTTAGTCGGTTTTATTTTATTAAATCTACAATCGTGAGTAAAATGAGGATTTCTTTTTAATGTCTTACAGTCTCTTGATGAAATGTTTAAGATCTGAAATGTAAGCATTGCTATTCTCGGGCAGTATTTTTTGAGCAGTAAGACTGTGTCTTTGTCTTGGTCTGTAGGTTGTTAAGGCAGAGAGATGGTCTGTTGTAGAGTGGCGTGCTGTTCCTGTCGGATGTGGGAGATTAGGGAGAGTTTCAATGATCCTGATGATTATGTCTGCAGGGAATGTGATTGAAAATCGTTTTGGATCACATGGATTGGTGGAGGAGTGATTAAAGGCAGTGAGGAATTGACAGGAGCCGGGGGGTGTGATAGGTGGCAGTCTCAGGAATGCAGGATACTGCAGATACAGTCAGGTAAATGGGTTACCTCCAGGAAAGCTAGGAGGGGTAGGTAGGTACTGCAGGAGTCTCCTGTGGCTATCCCCATCTCAGACAAGTATATGGTTTTGGAAAATGTAGGTGGCAATAGACTTTCAGGGGAATGTAGCACTGACAGCCAAGTTACAGGTACTGAGACTGGCTTCTAACATAATGTGAGGTATATCTAGCTCCACACGATCGATGGTGATAGAGGGCTCTCTAGTCAGGGGCACAGTCTGCCATTTCTGCAGCTGACAGTGAGAGATCAGAATGGGGTGGTGCTGCCCTGGTGTCAGTGTCAAGGATGTCTCTCGGAGGGAGCAGAATATTCTCAAAAGAGAAAATAACCAGTGGGAGGACATTGTACATTGGTACCAATGGCATAGGAAGGGGAAAGCATGGGGTCCTGACGAGCAGGGAGATTTGCGAGTGCCATTCGGGAGGCATTAAACCAGTGAGGGAGTCAGGAGAAAGTGAGAGAGTGAGAAAAGAGGTGAGTCTGAGGCTGATACTGTTCACCAGTCAGACTGTCAAGGCAGGCAAGAGCAAGTCACAGAATGAGTTGCACTGCATTTAATTCAGTGCAAGAGACCTGACAGGTCAGTCAGGTGGGCTCAGGGTATGGTTTTGAACATGGCACTGGGATATTACAGCAATTACAGAGGCATCACTCAGGGATGGATAGGACTGGCAGCTTAATGTTCCAGGGTATCGATGCTATAGCAAGGATAGAAAGGGACCAACACAGCAGGGGGAGAGGTGTTTTTGATTAGGGATAACATTACAGCTGGGCTTCAGGAGGATATTCCTGGGAGTACATCCAGGCAAGTTATTTGGTTGGTACTGAGAAATAAGAAAGGGATGACCATCTTACTGGGATTGTATTATGGACTCTCTCCCAATAGTCAGCGGGGAATTGAGACACAATTTTACCAGGAGACCTCAGTTATCTGTAAGAATAATATGGATGCAATGATAAGGGGTTTTAACTTTACCAACATAGCCTCGGAGTGATGTAGTGTTAAGGGCTTGGATGGAAAGGTATTTGTTCAGTGTGTACGAGAACGTTTCTGATTGAGTTTGTTGGATGTACCTACGATAGAAGGAACAAAACCTGACCTGTTTTCTTTATTCATTCACAGGATGAGGCTGTCACTGGCTCGGCCAGCATTTATTGCTGCGTTTACCCAGAGGGCAGTTAAGAGTCAACCACGTTGCTATAGGTCTGGAGTCCCATGCAGACCAGACCAGGTAAGGATGGCATTTTCCTTCCCTAAAGGTCATGAGTGAACCACGTGGGTTTTTCCAATAATTGGCAATGGATTCCTGTCGTCACTAGATTATTTTTTCCAGATATTTATTGAATTCACGTTCCAAAATCTGCCGTGATGGGATTCAAACCCGGGTCGCCAGAACGTTATCTGGGTCTCTGAATTAACTGTCTAGCAATAATTTCACTCCGTCATCGCTGCCTCTTAGGAAATGAGGCAGGGTGAGTGACTGAGATATCAGTGGGGCAGCGCATCAGCAGCAAAGATCCCACAGTATTGTGGCTCAGTGGTTAGTGCTGCTTCCTCAGCACCAGGGACCTGGGTTTGATTCTAGCCTCGGGCGACTGTCTGTGTTGGAGTTGGCACATTCTCCCCAGTGTCTGTGAGGATTTCCTTCGGGTGTTCCAGTTTGCTCCCACAGTCCAAAGATGTGTAGGTTAGTTGGATGAATCATGTTAAATTTCCCATAGTGTCTAGATGCAGTATGAGAGGTTTTGGGATGTGCAGGCAAATCTCTGCCTGATGTGAAAAGATCCTTTTGGGGTCTTGGACAGAGGTCAGAGGGAGGTGTGGCCGCATGTTTTACATTTCCTGTGACGGTAAGGGAGGGTCAAGGGTGTGGAGCGTGGGTTGGTGGGAGAGTGTGGACCGAACAAGGAAGGCGCAACGGGACAGAAATGATCAGGGAGAGTCATGTGGCTTTGTACATGCACAATTGGGTCTCACTAACTTGAGTGAGTGTTTTGAAGTGACAAAGAAAATTGATTAAACCAGGCGGTGAATGCTGTTTATATGGACATTCAACAAGGTTCCACAAAGCAGACTGGTTAGCAGGGTTAGATCACATGGAATGCAGAGAGAGCAAGCCATTACAAAACTACCTTGAAGGTAGGAGACCGAGGATGATGGAGGGTTGCTTTGCGCACTGGAGGTCTGTGAGCAGCAGTGTGATGCAATGATGGATATTGGGCCCTTAAATAAATGACTTGGATGTGAATATATGAGGTATGGTCAGTAGGTTTACAGAAGACACCAAAATTGGAGGTGTCATGGACAGTGAAGAAGGTTAGCTCAGAATACAACAGGATCTTGATCAGGTGGGCCATTGGAGCAAGGAATGGCAGACGGAGTTCAATTTAGATAAATGTGAGCTGTTGTATTTTGGAAAGGCAAATCAGGGCAGGACTTGTGCACTTATGGTAATGTCCTGGGGAGCGTTGCTGAACAAAGAGACCTTGGAATGCAGGTTCATAGTTCCTTGAAAGTAGAGTCCCAGGGAGGCGAGGGAGTGAATGCAGCATTTGGTACGCTCCCCGTTATTGGTCAATGCATTGAATGCAGCTGTTGTGATGTCATATTGTGGCTGTACAGGATATTGATTAAGGCCCTTCTGGAATTCTGTTTTCAGTTCCAATCTCCCTGTTCTTGGAATAATGTTGAGAAACTTGAAAGGGTTCAGAAAATATTTGCAAGGACTTTCCCGGGGATGGACGGTTTGAGCTATTGGGAAAGGCTGAATAGGCTGGGACTATTTTCCCTGGAGAGTTGGAGGCTGAGAGGTGATCTTATAAAATCATGAAGGGCAAGGATAAGGTGTGCAGTCAGGGACTTCTTCCCAAGTTCGGTGGGTCCGAAAATAGAGGGTACAGGCTTAAGGCGAGAGGGAAAAGGTTTGAAAGGAATCTAAGGGGCATCTTATTCACGTTGAGGGCATTGCATGTATGGAATGAACTGCCAGAGGAAGGGGTGGAGGCTAGAACAATTGCAGCATTTAAAAGGCATCTGATTGGGTACATGAAGAGGGAGGTTTTAGAGGGATGAGGGTGAACCGCTGGCAAATGGGACTCCATTAACGCTCTCCATTATTGGTCAATGCATTGAATACAGAAGCTGGGATGTCATATTGTGGCTGAACAGGACGTTGATTAAGCCATTTCTGGAATTCTGTTTTCAGTTTGAATTTCCCTGCTCTGGGAAGGATGTTGTGAAACTTGAAAAGGTTTGGATAAGATTTACAAAAACGTTGCCAGGATTGGAGGATTTGGGCTACAGGGAGGGGCTGAATCGGCTGGGGCTATTTTCTCTGGAGAGTCAAAGACTGAGGGGTGACTTCATGGAGATTTATAAAATCACGAGGGGCATGGATAAGGTGAGCAGCTGGGGTCCTATTTCCTCAGGTTAGATGGGTCCAAAACTAGAGCACATGGGTTTAAGTTGAGAGGGCAAACATTTAAAAGGGATCTAAGTGGCGACTTTTTCAAGCTGAGTGTGGTGTGTGTATGGGAGGGGCTACCAGATGAAGTAGTGGAGGCTGATAAAATCACAACATTTAAAAGGCTTCCAATTGGGTACATGAATAGGAAGGGTTTTGATGGATACAGACCAATAGATGGTAAATGGGAATCCATTAGTTTAGGATTCCTTGTTGGCATGGACGAATTGGACGGAAGGTCTGTTTCTTTGATCTTAATAAATTAAGATGCATTCCTCTCTTTTGTGCAGAGCTAGCTGAAGCAAAGATAATTACCTTGGAGCTGAGAAGGTGAAGCAGTGATTTTGATCTGGTGCAGATTTGGTTCCAAGGTCTTGAATTTGCAAAGAGAGAGAAGAATTGTTAACCCTGTCACAATTTTTAGTAACTACTTTCAAGTAATTGGCAAATAATACAAGGTGAAAATGTGAACACTATTTTACTCAGTAAGTTCTGAGCATCTGGAACAGTCTGAACGACATAGATTCAGCAGGTATTCTGAAACAGACTTGGAATTTTACTTTTTAAGGAAAGATTTGGGAGGCTATGGGCTCATGGGAGGAGACTTGGGACAGATTTGCAGCATCTCCAGAGGGGGAGAGTACAGCCCCAATGGGCCGAAGATCTCCCAGCCCCTGTGCTCTGTGATACTGCCCCATTCACTGTGAATGATGAAGCTCATCCCAGAGCAGAGAGAGGGAGGAGCCCACCACTCACCTCACAATGGGGGATGGCTTAATTAACGGCAGCTCCAGACCAATAGGAGGAGAGTCTGTGTGGTCCTGCAGCCAATGGGAGTGAATGAGGGGTGTGGCCAGCAAGACATCACCTGTCCATGAGCTGTGCAGGTGCAGTGTCACTGGGTGGGGGTGGGAGAGAGACAGCAGAGACTGGGACAGAGGCTGTTGGACCTGAATTACAAACTCCCGGTAAATTAAAACCAAACGAACTGCGGATGCTGTAAATCAGAAACAACAACCAGGAGGTTCTGGAGAAGCTCAGCAGGTCTGGCAGCATCTGTGATGAGAAATCAGAGTTAAAGTTTACGATCCGGTGTCCCTTCCACAGAACAGATGTCACTGAGAAAAAAAAGTTAAGTTTATGTGCAGAAGATAGTGTTTTTTTGGGGGTGGGGGGCAAGATAAAAGGAGTAAAGGGTAGGTGTGGATAGAGTGAGAAGAACAGTTGGATAAAGGAGTGGATAACCATCTGGCTGGGCGAAGGTGACTAGCTGTTAATGGAGACTGTTAGTGGCAAATCATAGGTGGTGTGTAATGACAGGCTGTGAGAGCAAGGCCTGGTGTGTGGGGTAGGGGGCTATGACATGGGGTTGTTAAGCTACGGTTAGCCACTAACTGTCTCCGTTGTAAGCTGTTGCCCATCTATATCACTCCACGATTGGAACTGCCGAGGACACAGACATTTGGAATATCCTCCCTCACCCCCACTCTGTCCGCCTTGAAGATGTATCTAAAAATTGTTCTTTAATCAACGTTTCCATCATTCGTGAAGCATTTTAGGAGATTTGTCAATGTGAAAGGCTCCATACAATGCAGGTAGTTGTTGTTATTGTCTGACATCAGGAGAAACAGGGATGAGCCCTCTCTCTCTCTCTTATACCTGATGAACAGCAGCAAAAGCAGGAAGCACTGAGCATGCTCCAGCCCACAATGGGCCTCGGATTATTGATGTCAGCGCAGGACCAATGAGTGGGGGGACGAGGCTGGAGGACCAGGATGTGCCAGTTGGTCCTTCAACCAATCGGAGTGAATGAGGGGCGGGACAATACTTTACCACCTGATAAACCTCACTGACAGCACAGTGTGTGTTGTGGCCAAGGCATTGGAAATGTGTGAAGGTGCAGGGCAGGGGAAAGGAAAGACATATTGACCAGGAAGAGAAGGAAATTTTCATGGTATGGAATGAGGGGTTTTACAGAACTTAGTGCACATTGTAAAACACAAATTTGAAAATCCCAAATGCTGCAACACTTTCCCTCCCTGTAATGCATTTAGCACTGCCTGAAATATCAGCTGTGTTTCTCCTTCCACAGATCCCAATGATCAATGCCAAAGCCCCATTGCCTGTGGAGAAGGTGATGTTTGACTTCCCTGTACAGCTACAGTTCGTGTGGTGAAATTGCTCCCACAATGTGGTTGGGTAAGTGCTGTTATAGATTATTCACTCAGCGACAGTGAAGAGTTGACAATGTATGTGCAAATCAACAACAGTTTGTTTTTTTTTATCATGTTTATAATTCCACAGAAATACTATTGAGAGCTTCTGACATAAGGCCACAGATGGGGATATTAGGTCAGGTTATCAAAAGAATTGCCAAATAAGCAGGTTTTCAGGAATAAAGGAGGAAAGCAGGTCTGAGAGGGTTAGGGTGGGAATTCCAGACCATGTTGCCTTGGCAACAGTAGAAACAGCCAGATAGGTGAAGCAATGAAAAAAAAATCGTTGGGAGTCTGAAAGAAAATGAGTTGTCGGGATCTCACAGGTTGTGTGGTGCAGGGAGACAGGGATGTTCACAGCCAGGAATTACATCAAGGGTGAGAATTTTAAATTGTTGCTTGTTAATAGGAGCCTTTTGATGGATCAACAAGTTTTGGTACAAGTGAGAACTTAGACAGTCGAGTTTTAGATACTCTTGAGATTGCATGTAAGTTGAATGTGGGAGGCTGGCCAGGAGTGTGTTTGGGTAATGAAGTCTGGAGATAACACAGGGATGGGCGAGTGTTTCAGTAAATGAGCTGAGACTAGGGTGGGGTTGGGTGATTTCACGGATGTAGGAATAGTGCTTTTGGAGTAGGGCTGCTCCTCCTCATAACTCCCCCTCACCAAATCACAGAAAATGTGCCTTTTTCTATCTGTCTGTCTTTTCTGGTTATGTCCTTCTCTCCCGTTCTGCTACAAACTAATATTTGACCTCACCATTGTTGGAAAAACCTACTCCATCCCGACTCTCCCTTTCCTTTCTGAATTCCTTGTAATGTTCCAATACTGGCAACACCCTAGTAAAACTTTTCTGAACTCTTGCAAGTTTCCCAACATCTTTCCTAAAGCAGGGAGACTGGTGAATGGAAAAATAAAAACAATTTCCTGACAATTCATAAATTGAACAACAATTACAAATACACTTTGATTAAAGGACAGAGTAATACTTAGGTGAATCACAACATTTAGTTACAAAGTAGGTAACCAGCTGACTGACAAGTAATAGGTGGGAGCATTTGTTAGTTTACTGAAGAAGATATCAACGTTATTTCAAATTTATAGCATGAGAGAATAATGTTTAATGTGTTTCAATTGTTTGGACTTGCCACTTTGTTAAAAAAAAATCAATCACATTACTTAAACATCGTAATCTTTAATTCTGCAACATTTTCAAATATTCTCCAGGAACTTATAAGCAACAGAATTAGATACAGGTATCACCACTATCAGAAAGTATAGCGTTATTATGAAACCTTTCACAAGCTGTTAATGCATAAATCGAAGAAGCATTAATTTATATGGGAAACATCCCCCACCCCCCCCCCCCTTTTTCGTTAAAGTGAAAATCCTCTTCAGATTTCTCTCAGTTAGAAAAAATAGGGACAACTGTAAGTCTTTTGTAAAAGCAAAGTGGCTAAAGCGATCTTTCCAAAAATGGGGGATTCCCGTACACATATTTCTTGGTAACCTGACACAAATAAGCATCAGATTTGTGATTATTGATATTACATATAAAAGCAGATCTAATGTTGGATTGAAAAGCAATTCAGTCTGCGCTTAGCTACTCTCTAATCAACATTCAGAGCAGCTCTTGATATATTTCTGTTGAAGGTGTGACCTGAAACCATCCCTCAGGTCTAGTAATAGAGACACTGCCACAGCCTCACAAGCTCCTTTCATAATGTTCCCACTCAGCACGGCGGGACTGCAATATTATGTTTAATGTGGTTAATCAAATGAAAACTAATCAGCTGTTTTATTGTTGTAATTTAAATGGGAATTAATTCGGTAGTTTCTGTGTGTAATGGACTGGAAATTAAACTATTTTACAATAACAATAGAATAAAAGAATGATGGTCGTAAATAAACAGGAATCTCATGACAATTCTTTGAAAGACAAATTGACAAAACTGCGTGATCATTGTACTTTGAATGACTGATGCATTTTTAAATCAATGTGAATATTCAGCTGAAGACAATTTCCCTTCCTTTCAACAAAGTACAGCTTCCACAATTTCAAAATGAACAGTCATTGAAAAAGGAAGGAACAAGCAGATGATAATGCTATTTTCTGTACGTAAACGTGCGATGAATTTTAAGTAAGTTTTATATATGTAAAAAGGAAACTCTTATTGTGATTCGAAATACAATAAATGTTAGCATGAAGTGAAATATAATGAAATCAATTCAACTGTGTTTTCTCAGTTAAAATACAGTTCAATATTCAAAGTAATCGAGTGATTGTACACTGCAACATCTTTACATTAATTCAGTGCTGAGACATAATTCCATATTTATACCCCTAATAGTGAAGCAAACTTGTGCCAGGAGTCAGAGGGGGTAGGGGAGGTCCTTAATGAGTACTTTGCTTCAGTATTCATGAGTGAGTGTGAACTTGTCCTTTGTGAGGACAGCGTGAAACAGGCTGAAATGCCCGAACCAGTTGATGTTAAGATGGAGAATGTGCTGAACATATTGAAAAATCATGGTGATAGATAAGACTCCTGGGCCAGAAAGGATATATTAGAATTGTAATGGAAAATGAGGGAAGGGATTACTGTGTTTTGGTGACGGTCTTTGCATCCTCATTGTCCACCGGAGTCCTACCAGATGATTGGATGGTGGCAAACATTATTCCCTTATGCAAGAAAGGCAATTGAGATAATCCTGGGAATCATGGATGAGTCAGTCTCACATCAGTTGTGGACAAATTATCGGAGAGGATTCTGAGAGACAGGATTTATGATTATTTGGAAAAGCATAGATTGATTAGAGATGGTCAGCATGGCTTTGTGAGCGGCAGGTTATGCCTCACAAACCTTATGGAATTATTTGAGGATGTGACAAACACGTTTGTGAGGACAGAGCAGTGGATGTGGTGTATCTGGATTTTAGCAAGGTGTTTGATAATGTTCCCCATGGAAGGCTCATTCACAAAGTAATGAGGCATAGGATACAGGGTTATCCTGATATCATGATTCAATGTTGAGACGTTTGTGTCAGAGACTGCAAGGGGGTGACTGAGAGAAAGAAATAAGAAAAAGCAGAAAGGAAAGGAACTGGTGAGCAGAGGAGCTCCAAATGTAGTTTCTCACCCTGCCAGCATCGTATTGGGTGAGCTAGAAAACAGACTAGTCAACCAACAGCCTTACACAGTCATACACGCAGAATCATATCTTACAATGTCCCAGGCACCACCATCACCATCCCTGTATATCCTGTCCCACCAGCAGGACATGGATGTAACTGAAATGCTGGAACATGCAGGGCTATGGACTAAGGCCTGCAGAATAGGATCAATGTGATTTATTTGACATTTCTCCAGAATATTAAACTCCAGTCCAATTAGAAAATTTATTAACATCATCATCAGACTTGAACTCCAAATGTCAGATAAGAAATATCAGAAAGTTACAGCACAGATCACGGCCACTTGGCCCATCCTATATGTGTTGCTTATAATAGAACTACCCAGGCTTTACAACGTTCTGTACTCACCAACGAAAGCAACAATTTCAGACTGTGAACTCTGCTGTCTATATTGTTATAATCTGTTTTTCCAAAGTATTTCTTTGACAGCTGCATGTCTTGTTTCCTGGTTTCTTTCCCAGCCCTAACTCCATTCCCTGTGGCCTTGAGGGACCACCATTTCTGCTGTTTAATCTCTCCCCCCTTCCCCCTTGTGACAGACTGTCTTTTTGTCCCTGTCTGACCACCACCTTCCTCACAACCTGTTACATTTCTGATGGTTCCCAGGCCTCTTTAACTTTCACTGTGTCCCCTGGGTCAGTAGCACGAGTTTTGAATTCTCTTTCCCCAGAATAATTGGAAATCTTTCTGGTTGCAGTTTCCTCCAGATTTTATTTTTAAAAACAGAGCATTTGTGTCAGAGTCAAATATTCGTGAGCCTTCATCCACAATTCCGAGCATTTGGATGTAATCTGTGACCCTCCCACAGATGTGCAGGCCGTGCTAACATGGCCTGTAGTGTGCAGGTTCAGCCGGTTGGGTTAGCCATGGCAAATGTGGGGTTATGGAGGCAGGGTGGGAAAGCAGGTCATTGCAGGTTCGATGGATCGAATAGCCTCTTTCTGCACCTGTGACTCTAACTAGTTGCGATTGTCGTCACGTTTTCCTCATGCCAGGTTCTTTCAGCTCATGTACACATGCTGCCTCTATGTTTCTGTGGGTGCTCACTCAATGCTTTTCTTCTGTTTTACAGCAAATTCACACTGTATGTGAGGGTGAGAATGAATTAGTAAATACAAATACTCCAACCGAAACCCCTCACAGGTCAGGAACTGTTTCTGCTGCTGGCATCACTCACAAGGAACAGAAAAATAATAAAGGATTCATCCCAAATCTTACAGGAACATAGAGATTATAATTACCAGGAAAGGCTGAACAACTCAAGAAAAGAGGAGGCTGAGGGACAACCTGTCATAAGTAGGAAGCTTTGTTTTTATGGGCTCAGAGATTTGAGGTTGGAATCATTGGGTCTGGAGCATGTTTCATTGCCCCAGGTCAAAGGTGCTATCTAAATGTGTATCTTTCTTTTGTCTTTCTTCTGTGTTAACAATCAGATGGACAGGTCAATGTCTGAGTATCTTACCAAATCCCTCATTAAATCTGTCTCCCCCCACAAACTCAGGTGCCTCACCATTCACTGGGTCACAGAGAAACTCTGCTGTTACAATGTGAACTGTCTTTGCTGTCGCCTCTCCTCGTAGTTCTGCCTAATCCCCACTTCCCTTCATTAAATCCCAGCTGCCTGTAGTCCATCCACATGGGAATGTTGAAGA
The DNA here is from genome assembly GCF_020745735.1 of Hemiscyllium ocellatum. Lineage (NCBI taxonomy): Eukaryota > Metazoa > Chordata > Chondrichthyes > Orectolobiformes > Hemiscylliidae > Hemiscyllium > Hemiscyllium ocellatum. The sequence continues at coordinate 34,689 of NW_026869242.1, read as the reverse complement.
GCATGGCAGGAAAATGGATTGAAATCGAGAGTTCAATAGCCAGAATGAGAGAGGAAGGAGGAAATAAATGGGTTTTGTGGATCCCAGGGGATACAGACTCCGGGCTGAGTCCTTTGTGAGCATTCCCGCAGTAATATGAGACAGCATTCCATGATGAGAGTTAAACACGGATGGCAGGTAAGGGAGCCACTGAACATGAGCAGGTTTACTTCAAACACAGGAGGTTTGTTCAGTCAGTAACAGTGTGTTAGACATGGAGGTGAAGTGAGCAGTGAGGGAAAATGTTACCACAAGCTGCAGATGGACAACTTTCATTGGAAGAGGAGGAGACCTTTCAGCCCCTCAACCATGCACTGCAATTCAATAGATCATGGCTGATTTGTGGCCTAACTTGCAGTTTTCAAAACCCTCTAAATTCCTCGATAAAATCCTCTGCAACAGACAAGATGAATATTGAAAAACTAACCATCTGCAAATGCAGGGAAATCAGAAACAAAAACAAACATTGCTGGGGAAAGTTCAACAGAACTGTCAGCATCTGTGGAGAGTGAACCTTTGTGTCAAGTGACCGGTCAGGAGACCAGCTGCAGCTGACCATTCTGCCTTTTCTGTAACACTCTCTGGAACAGGTTCTGGTGCGGGGGGAATGAGATTGTCAATAACAACTGAGAGAAACAGGAGGACATACTCAATCAGAATAAAACCCATTTTGGTCTTTCACTTTTAATTCAACTGCAAAAAATATTCATTATTATTTCCGAAATAGGATAATAGACCAGAAAGCAACTCTTCATGTCATTGGGCCTGGGAAACTGTGGTAATTCTGGCCTGGTCCAGCCGACATGTGAATCCAGACCCTGAATAATGGGGTTGACTCTGAACCATCTCCTGCGCAGTCAGAATGGATGACAAATGCTGGCCCAGCAAGTGATGCCGTGATCCCATGAACAAACAAAATAAATCCAATGGCTGTGGTTACTTGTGAACTCGCCAGTGTTTCATCAAGCTGGATGTCTGAGTGAACTGCTTCCCACACTCAGAGCAGGTGAATGGCCTCTCCCCAGTGTGTATTCACTGGAGTACAGTGAGGCTGGATGGTGTCCTGAACCCAGTCCCACAGTGAGAGCACCTGAATGGTCTCCTGTTACTGGGTGAGATGATATTCACCATCCCAGGGGATACTGGGTAAAGATACCTCCAACAGGGGTCTCGTGAGAATAGATCAGGACAAACTGTTCGCATGCATGAAAGAATCAATAATGAGCAGGCACCGATGTAGAGGGATTGACAAAAGAAGCACATGTGACATGAGACAAAACGTTTTCATGCAGAAAAATGTTTATGGTCAGGAATGCACTGCCAAAGAGTGTGGTGGAGTCAGGTACAATGAAGAGAATAGAATTGAACAGTTACTGGAAGAGGACGAATGGGAAGGTTTATGGGGTAAAGGTAGAAGAATAGCATTCGGTGAGGTGATCCTTTGGAGAGCTGATGAGGCAAACCACCTCATTTTGCGCAGTAATAATTCTGTGAACATTTCATTCTAAGCCCTCTGAGGAAATATCATTTCAGGGTTTGTAAGGAGGTCAGATTGAATGAGGGTGTCGGTGAACAAAAGTGAGACACAGACACAGAGGGGTTTTGGGATGGATTGAATCAAATGTTATCAATTTGCAGTGCCCACAACACTACAGCAGTTACAAACGGGAGTGATCAAGAGAGTGGAATTAGAGCAGCAAATACATCTTAAACATTGATACAACTAAAGGGGATGCTGGGTAACATACTGCAGTTAGTGCTGGTTTCATTCCAGATACACCAGCCAGGGAGCACATCCTTCCTGTATCTGTCCTATCGAGCTCTTGAAGAATTTTGTTCATTTCAAGTGTTTCATTTTAGATACTTCAGAGAAGACAGTTTCACGCTCTTCAATCTCTCCAGCCAGAGCGATGCTGTCATCAGAATTCCAGTCACTGGTGCATGTTACTGGCTGCTTCATGGACTGGAAATGGCAATTGAGAGTGTAAGGTTACTGTATAAAATATCTTCAGTTGTATTGCCAGATACATGAAAAAAGACACAACTTACAGGCATTGAGTGTCAGAGCCTGTTCAGATACAATTTATTGATAACTGTTAGAATTGACCTGCACTGGCTCCGTAGAAGTGGTGAGAACATTATAACTGTCATTGGAGCAGGGAACAAATTTCCCATGGGTTAAAACTTTCAAATGATAGAATAGGTGTGGGTTCTTCTGGTAAAGTGCGCAGTTATTCAAAATGTTCCTAATTTACTTTCGGAAACAGGTAAGAGAAAGGCACATTACGGAGGTCATTGCATTAGTCCCAATTTAGCAATTCAGGAGAACTGAAGGGAGAGCTGGTGTTGGGAGTTGTAGTAATGATAGGGAGAGAGAGAGTTCCCAGCTGGGAAACTCAGCTTTCACATCACATCAACTGCAGAGTCATCCAATTCCGCAGGTCCTGATCCTTATCGGTAATATGGAAAGGGAAAGCAGCATTCCCAACCCAGAGAAATCATTCCCATGTTTCGCATGTGGTCGAATATTTAACCGGTCATGTGATCTGGGAAGACACCATTATGACGGGACCAGGGCGAGGGTGTGCAAATATGGGGATTATGGGAAGGAATTTACCTCCCCCTCCCAGTGGGACACTCACCAACACAGTCACACTGCGAAGAGGCCACTCACCTGCCTCATGTATGGGAAAGGGTTTACTCGATCTTACAATCTGCTGAGGCACCAGAGATAGCACAGTGGGTTTAGACCCTACACCTGCTCAATGTGCGATAAAGGATTCATTCAAATCTCCCACCTGCAGAGACATCAGTGCATTGTCATCGGGGAGAGGTCTTTCACCTGCCCAGTGTGTGGGAAAGGATACACTTAGTGACCTGCTGAAACACCAGCGAGCTCACTGTGCGGAAAGGCCATTCACTTGTTCCCAGTGTGGGGAGAGATTCACTCAAATGCACCACTTGCTGAGACCCCAGTGAGCCCACTCAGGGGAGAGGCCATTCAGATGGTCAATGTCGCTCTGGGCAATAAGTATCCACAAACAGCAATGTGATAATAAGCAATGATCATATGTTTTGATTTAAATTATGATCGTAGCACTGCTGCTTCACAGCACCACGTACTAGGTTAGAGACCAGCCTTGGTCAATGTGGAGTTCCCACATTCTCCCCATGATAATATGGGTCCCCGCCAGGTGGTCCGCTTTCCTCCCATAGTCCAAAGATGTGCAGGTTAGGTGGACCAGTCGTGCTAAATTGTCCACAGTGTCCAGGATTGTGCAGACTAGGTGGACCAGCCATGGGAAATGCAGTATTACAGGGATGGAGTGCTCTGGCGTGATGTTCTTCAGATGGTCAGTGGGGTTTGATGGGCCAATGCTCTCCTTCCACACTGTCAGGATTCTATTCTATGATTGAGGATAAATGCTACACAGCAGGGTGTCCTTGGAGAAGGAGCATGTGGTGTGTATCAATGCCCTCGATGCCTTCAGATAGAGGTGGGCACCACAGGGGATACATTGCTTTATTTCCGCCGCTGCCCCCTCCCCCCCCCAACTCTACTTTGATTGAGTCCCTTCCCACTCTGTCACTTGTAATGGTTTGCTTTGCACGTCATGGGCCTTGTTTATAAATATTCAATTAGTTACACGGGTGGTTTACTGCGGGTGATTAACCAAAAGCAAAATGGCGTAATGATGATTTTGATGGTGGGAAGGTTGCTGTGATAACACTTCTGAGTAGGAGAAATAGGGGAAAAAGAACACTTCACAACACTCAGAACGAGAACTGAAAAGCAGTTAAATCACACCAAAGGTTCAGACAGGGTGGGAATATTTCCCTGGAGTTTGAGCAGCTGGAAAATAATGGTGTCCAGGAATAGACAGGAATTTGTTCTATAGGGCATTTGAAATTTTAAAAACTATTATATTCAGATAGTTTCATTTCTTTTACTTTTATTTTTTGTGGACTAAACTTTAACACAAAATAAAAACAAATTTGCAAACCTTAAAATTTAAAATCGTTAAATAAAATCCATCAAACCATCCCTCATTGAAAACTGTTTTGGAAGTGCAATCTCCTGGAGAATCCCTGCCCACTTCTTCCTACCCGGGCTCCATGGTTATATACATACCTGGGAGATAGCAGCAGGAGGAGACCATTCAGCCTTTCAATCCTGCTCCACCATTCAATGGGAAACAGCTGACCATCCAGCTCAGTCTCCTGTTCCTGCTGTGCTCCAATCATGGCTCTACCTTGAAGAACTATATCTAAGTCCTCCTTTGGTTTCACTGCCTTTTGTTCCAGTGACATTGCGGTGTTACTGTGTGGGTGTAGGCAGGGGTAATGTGATGGTGCTGCCTCCTGGAGGATGCACTCAGTGTCCCTCATCATCCTGCAGTAACATCAACTGGGGTTCAGAGATAGAAGCCATTTCCAGGATATGGGCATCACTGGCTCAGCCAGCATTTATTCCCCATCTCTAGTTACCCTTGAGAAGGTGGTAGTGAGCTGCTGTCTTGTACCATTCACAGTCCATTTGGTGCAGAAAGACCAACAATGCTGGGAGGGAGAGTGTGCAGGATTTTGGCCGAGTCATTCTCCATCTTTGGTTCTTCAAATGCTGGTTAACTTAATCACAATCTGCACGAGTTTGAGATTTCAGTCTGCAAACCTTCACGATCTAGTACCCTGTATAAAGGAATATGTACAGGTTAGAAATTCAGAACAGACAATTCTAGTTTCTCTGGAGTATCTTTTTCCCCTTTCCTTCCCCCAAAGCTGTAACGCTCCAGCTCACTTACTCTCTCCCACCATTCTGACTCTGCTACCCCCTAACGTACACCCTCCCCATTCTCATGGAGTTACTGATAAACAGATCCATGTCACCACTTCCCGTCCCTGGTTAGACTCTGCACCCTTTCTGGGTTCACTTCCTTTCCCTTCAGTTGCTGCAAGTCAATAATGTAACAGCAGAATGAAAGAAAAGGAAACAGAAAGGGAGGTGTCAGATCCTGGACAGAAGAGGAACCTTCAGTCTGGGAGAATGGGTCAGATCCTTCTTTGTTTCCCATTGGTCGATGCCCAGTCTTATGACAAGTTGGGGATGGCCTTTGGCCCCACATGGGTGTAGTGACACTTTGACCCCCCGCCCCCCCCCCCCCAACCGATATGTTCCTCCTCCAGCCAATCACAGTGTGAAGTACTTTCCGCTAGTTACCCCAAAGCACATGCTCCAAAATCGGCCCACATTCTGTACATGTACAGTGCCAGGCTTCCACACAGACGTGTGGTTCCCACCTCAGGGATTGTGGGAGTTGTAGTCCCCATGAAGCCACTGGAGCCCTGTCTCTGGAAAGTGAATGAAAAGTGTGGGGTGGAAGGTGTTGGGTATAGGATCCCCATTCAGACAGACAGGACATATGGACTGTCACTGGGTTTTACTGAGACACCTGCTTCCACAAACTGATTTCTGATGCAAAGAACACAGATTCAGCCAATTGCGGGGCGGGGAGGTTAATAAGGGGGAGTAGATTTTAAGCAGAGGTGGCTCAGTGGCGAGCACCACTGCCTCACAGCGTCAGGGACCCGGGTTTGATTCCAGCCTTAGGTGACTGTGTGGAGTTTACACGTTCTCCCCATGTCTGCGTGGGTTTCCTCTGGGTGCTCCAGTTTCCTCCCACAGTCCAAATATGTGCAGGTTAGGTGGGTTGGCCAAACTAAATTGCCCACAGTGTCCATGTATGTGCCAGTTAAGCCATTAACCATGGGAAATGCATGGTCACAGGGAATGGGTGGGTCTGAATGGGATGCTCATCATAGGGCTGGTGTGGACTCGGTGGATGAATACCCTGTTTCTGCACAATGGGGATTCTATCCTATTCTCAGGAAGAAGAATGTGCTTATCTCAATGTGTTGTGAATCTGTGGAATTCCCTATTCAAAATGCGGTGGATGCCAGGACAATGAGCAGATTTAACGAAGAGATACAGATGTTGAATTTGCAATGAGATGAAGGGGGAGAGAGAGAAGGTGGGAAAATCCAGCTGAGACCGAGGTGAGCTCAATCATCATCGAAAGGCTACACCGCCTCTCCTGTGCCCAGTGCTCATCTTCTTACGGTAATAACAGGAAAGCTGAATCCAAAACTCACCACATTCACCCAAGGAGTTTTTCGGAAAATGTAGGATAATCTGGTGGATTAGTGTTCCAAACTTAGATAGTGAGGAAGCATGTAGGAGATAATGATTTTGCAATTTTAAACTGAGGGGAGATAGTGATTTATGATTTTAGACTGTGTCGTTCATTCACACTGTCCAGAATACTCTGTTGTGAATATCTATCCTGTACTTTATTACAAAGTTAAGGTCACTGATAATGAAAACCAAAACACCCAGGTAACATCCCCTCACCTTGTAATCTGATAAAAGACTTGTGACAAGTAAGGATGAATTTAGAATACAGATGGAAAGCGGGAAGATTAAATCCAGTCCCAAAATCCTGTGCTTAAACAAAGGAGACTACAATAGGATGAGACAGGAGTTGGCTAATGTAAACTGGAAGCAAAGAGTTTACCATGGGGTAGTTGACAGCCAGTGGAGAAATATCAAAGCAATTTTTCAAAGTGCTTAGCAAAAGTTTATATCAGTGAAAAGGAAGGACTGTAGGAAAAGGAGTAATCTGCCATGAGTGGCTAAGGAAATAAGGGAGTCTATCAAATTGTAATAGAAGGCATATAAATTGGCAATGATCAGCGAGAAACTAGGAGATTAGAAAAACTTTAAAGATCAACAGAAAGCTAGATGGGACTGGGGATAAAAAGTGACGAGTAGCTAACCCGAGGGCCAGAATAGCATACTGCTAGAGGGGAACATGTGGCCTCTGTAATTATTGAAGTACTTAACTGAAGAAGTCTGTCATCATAGAAGTAGACCTGATAAAGTTAAAAATTACGCCGTGCTCGGAAAGCTAGTGCTTCCAAAAAAACCTGCTGGACTATAATCTGGTGTTGTGAGATTTATAACTTTGTCCACCCCACTCCAACACCGTCTCCTCCACATCAGAATCCTGACAGACAATCCCACTGAAACTGAAGCGCCAGTCAGGTATGGAAATGAGCCACGGTGGGTGTGGGGGAGGGGTGCGATGTTAAAACACAATGTGCTGAATTGAACTAGACCTTTTTAACTGCCGTTGCCATGGAGATAATCCTGATAAACAGCCTCCATTCAAAGCTACAAACTTTGGTAACATGGACTTGGCTGTGTCGCAGTAATTTTTTCCAGACACACTGACATTTGAAATATTGTCCACGGACAGAATACACCCCTTTCCTTCCAGATGAAAAGGCCAATGATATTCAGGTCGGCACGGATCCAGTAACCATCAGGTCTGAACATGAAGCTCAATTTGAATTTCTCATTCACAAATCCACCCTTTCCGTACCCTACAACAGAGAAAACAACTCACCACTGTTAATACAGGATGGAACTTTATAAGATAATGATAGTATTAAATTGTAGTTTCCTTGTTCCCCCCAAAGCTTTAAATCTCAGTCTCACAATTTCTCTCTCTTGTTAACTGAAGACCAAACCAATCTCCTCACTCCTTTCCTCCACACCCAGTTTTCACAATCTCTCTCCTCTCCTTGAATTCAGTTACCTAGCTCTTGTCTGCAGACTAAGAACCAAATCAATGATTCTGACTCAGAGCCTCCCGCGTGTTGGTGAATCCTCCCGCCAGGTCCTCGGGTTTCCTTCCTACTCGGAATCACATGTGAGGTGCTGCATTTTGGAAAAGCAAACCTTAGCAGGACGCGTACAGTTAATAGTAAGTGCCTGGGGAGTGCGGCTAAACAAAGAGACCTTGTTATGCAGCTTCATAGTTCCTTGAAAGTAAAGTCGCAGGGAGATAAGATAGTGAAGGTGGCAGTTGGTCTGCTTGCCTTTATAGGTCAGAGTGTTTAGTATAGGGGTTGGGAGGTCATAATGTGGCTGTACAGGACATTGATTAGGCAACTTTTGGAATATTCCATGCAATTCTGGTCTTCCGATCAGAAGAATGTTCTCAAACTTGAAATAGGTCAGAAAGGTATTACAAGGATGTTGCCAGGAGTTTTACCTGGAGTGTCGGAAACTGAGGGGTGACCTTAGAATACTTAGAATACTACATTCAATTCTCGTCTTCCTGATTTCAGAAAGATGTTACCACAATAAACTCAACCTCAATAACAAGGTCCTGGGAAATTTTGACGAATAAATAGACCGTGCAGTGTGGGTTGATAGATCCTTGAAAGTGGGGTTGAAGGTAGACAGGTCGGTGAAGGTGGTGTTTGTAATGCTAGCTGTTATTGGGCAGGACATTGAGGATAGGAGTTGGGAGATCATGTTTCGGTTGTACAGTTTATTGGCTCGGCCACTTTTGGAATTTCCATACTGCTTTCAATTCCAGTCTCCCTGCTATAGGATGGATATTGGGAAACTTGAAAGAATTCAGAAAAGATTTACAAGGGTCTTGCCAGGATTGGAACATTAGAACCATAGGGAGAGGCTGAATAGGCTGAGGCTATTTTCCCTGGATCACTGGACGCTTGAGGTGGCATTGTAGAATTTTATAAAATTATGAGGAGCAACGATAGGGTGACTAGTCATGGTTTCTTTTTTACCCCAGGGGATGGGAATCTAAAAGTAGACAGCATAGGTTTAACATGAGAGGGGAAAGACTTCAAGGGGATTTGGAGGCTTTGGAGAGGTTGAAAACAGGTTTACCAGGATGTTGTCTGGATTGGGAGAGGCTGGAAAAACTTTTGTCTTTGGCAAGTCAGTAGCTGCAGGGTAACCCGAGAGGCACAGACAGAGTGAATAACGTGAATCTTTTTTCCAAGGTGGAAGTGACAAATTCTAGAGCCACACATTTAAGAGGAGAGGGGGCAGTTTAAAGGAAATGAAAACCAAAACAACTGCAGATGCTGTAAACCAGGAAGAGAAACAGAAGTTTCTGAAACAGCTCAGCAGGTCCAGCAGCATCTGTGAAGAGAAATTAGAGTTAACGTATCTGAGGAAGGGGGACCAGTCCCGAAACATTAACTCATTTTTCTTCACAGATGCTGCATGACCTGTTGGGCATTTCCAACAATATCTGTGCAGGTTTAAAGGGAGTTATGTCAGGCAAGTTTCTTTAGCAGAAGGTGGTAGTTGACTAGAATGTACTCTCCTGGGAGATGGTAAAAGCAGAAACAATCACAATGTTTTTGAGGCGTTTGGGCAGACACATAAGCAGGCATGGGGTGGCAGGGATATGGATCATGTACAGGCAGATGGAATTAGTTTGGAATGGCATCATGATCCACACAGACACGGTGGGCTGATTATTCTGGTGCTGTAACTGTTACGTTTTCCAAAGGGAAGAATGTCTTTTGAAGAAGTAACAAAGGATTGATGAGGGCAGAGCGGTGGACATGATCTACGTGGACTTCAGTAAGGTGTTCCGCAAGGCTCCTCATGGGAGACTGGTTAGCAAGGTTAGATCTCATGGAATACAGAGGAAACCAGCCATGTGGATACAGAACTGACTCAAAGGTAGAAGACAGAGTGGTGGAGGGCTGCTTTGCAGACTTGAGCCCTGTGACCAGTGGAGTGTCACAACGATCGTTGTTTGATCCACTACTTTTCGTCATTTATATAAATGACTGGAATGCTAACATAGGAGGTATGGTTAGTAAGTTTGCAGATCACACCAACATTGGAGGTGTAATAGACAGTGAAAAAGATTACCTCAGAGTACAATGGGAACTTGATCAGATGGGCGAATGGGCTGAGGAGTGGCAGATGGAGTTTAATTTAGAAAAATGTGAGGTGCTGCAGTAGGGACTTATCCACTTAATGATAAGGTCCTCGGGAGCATTGCTGAACAAAGACATCATGGAGTGCAGATTCATAGCTTCTTGAAAGTGGAGTCGCAGGTAGATAGAATAGTGAAGGCAGCATTTGGTATGATTTCCTTTATTGGTCAAAGCATTGAGTACAGGAGTTAGGAGATCATATTGCGGCTGCACGGGACATTGCTTAGGCCACTGTTGGAATAATCCATACAATTCTGGTTGCCTTCCTATCAAAACAATATTGTGAAACTTGAAAGGGGTCAGAAAAGAATTTCAAGGATGTTGCCAGGACTGGAGGATTTGAGCTACCAGGAGAAGTTGAATAGGCTGTGTTCCCTGGAGCGTCAGAGGCTTGCAAAATCGAGGTTTGCAAAATCATGAGAGGCATGGATAGGGGAAATACACAAGTTCAGATGGTTGGCATAGTCTCATGGGTCGAATGGCCTGCTTCCACACTGTAGGGATTTGGTCACTGAGTATAGGAATTAGCTACAGTTGTGACTGTACTGGGCATTGGTGAGGCCAGCTTTAGAATACTACATTCAATTCTAATCTCCCTGATTTTGGAAAAAAATGTTACAACAATAGGACTCAACCTCATAATGACAAGTTCCTGGGAAGTGTACCAGAACAAAAGCACTGTGCAGAATGGGTTGATAATTCCTTGAAAGTGGGGTCGAAGGTAGACAGGTCGGTGAAGGTGGTGTTTGGTATGCTAGCTGTTATTGGGCAGTGCATTGAGTATAGGAGTTGGGAGATCATGGTTCGGTTGGACAGTATATTAGCTCGGCCACTTTTGGAATCCCCAGACTGCTTTCCATTCTGGTCTCCCTGCTACAGGAAAGATGTTGGGAAACCTGAACAAGTTGATCAAAGATTTACAAGGGTGTTCCCAGTATTGGAACATTTGAACCATAGGGAGGGGCTGAGACTATTTTCCCTGGAGCAGGAGATGCAGTGGGATGGCTTTATACAACTTTATATAGTTGTGAGGAGCAACAACATGGTGACTAGTCAGTTTCTTTATTCCCAGGATAGGGGAGTCCAAAAGCAGAGGGCATAGGTTTAAAGTGAGAGGGGAAAGACTTCAAGGGGACCGTAGGGACAACTTGCTTGCTACATGCATAAATGAGCTGGTTGGCATGGACGATTAGGACAGAGGGTTTGTTTCCATTCTGTACATCTCTGTGACTCTGTTTTACAAAACTTGAGGAGAGTTTCAGAAAATATCTGCAAGGCTATTGTTAGGACTGTGGAGTTAAAGGGAAAGGCTGAATAAGCTGGGGCTTTTTCCCCAGAGCGTCAGAGACTGACGGGTTACCTTACGGAGAAGCACAGACAGGGTGAATAGCCAAGGTCTTTGTTTCCACCCAGTGTCGGGGAGTTCAAAACTACAGGGCGTTGGGTTTTAGGTGAGAGGGGAAATGTTTCAAATGGACCTGAGGGCCAAACGGTTCACTCAGAGGTTGGTGAGCGTATGGAATGAGATGCTATAGGAATGATGAACGCAGGTCAAATTAAATTTAAAAGGTGTCTGGAGGGGTACATGAATAGAAAGTGTTCATGTGTGATATAGGCCAACTCTCCCAAATGGAGCTGGATCAGATTAGGATATCTGGCCGACATGGACGAGTTAGACTGAAGGGCCTGTTTCCGTGCTGGATGACTCTCTGACTCGAAGTACCTCAGCAAAATGGTGGAAATCCACAATAAAAACAAAAAGTGCTGGAGATCCTCAGCACGTCGGGCAGCGTCTGAATTGGTGACAGATGCAGGAAACATTGCAGCCTGGAAGTAGTGTTGAGATGATCACACCAAGCACTACAATATCGATTACACGCTGAGTGCCAGAACGTGGGACCAGAATAAATAGGTGCTGGATGACCAGCATGAATACAATGGGGATGGAAAGCAGACGTTCTGGGTCAGGACTATTCATCAGGACTGACAAAGAGCCCCGACCCAAAACATCAACTTTCCTGCTCCTCTGATACTGCCTGACCTGCTGCACTTCCCCAGGTCCACATTGTATAGACTCTGACTTCCAGCAATGCCCACATCTTATCCACCCTGGTCATTGTGTTCAGGTCAGGCAGCATCAGTAGTGCTTGGTGTGATCATCTCAACACTTCTTCAAGTGCACTATCTACCTGCACCTCTACTTTCGAGGAATTATGAATGTGCACTGCAAGGTCTCTTTGTTCAGCAACACTCCCCAGGACCTGACCATTATGTGTATCAGGCCTGCTAAGCTTTGCTTTTCCAAAATGCAGCACCTCACATTTATCTAAATTAAACTCCATCTGCCACTCCTCAGCCCATTTGCCCGTCTGATCAATATCCCATTGTAATCCGAGGTAACATACTACATTGTCTGCTATGCATTCAATTTTAGTTTCAAATGCTAACTTACTAACTATATCTCATATGTTCACATCCAAATCATTGATATAAATGACAAAAAGCAGGGGGCCCAGCACCGATCCTTGTGGCACTTCACTGATCACAGGCCTCCAGTCCAAAAACAATCTTCCACCACCACTCTCTGTCTTCTAACTTTGAGCCTGTTCTGTATCCAAATGGCTAGTTCTCCCTGTATTCTGTGAGATCTCACCTTGCTAATCAGTCTCCCATGGGGAACCTTACCAAACGCCTTACTGAAGTCCATAGAGATCACATCTACCACTCTGCCCTCTTCAATCCTCTGTGTTAATTCTTCAAAAACAGCTCAATCAAGTACGAGACACGTGATTTCCCACACACAAAGCCATGCCGTCTATCCTTAATCACACAACATAGACAAGTACAGCACAGAACAGGCCCTTACGTCCACGATGTTATACCGAGATTTAATCCTAATGTAAAACATAGTAACTTAACCTACGCACCCCTCAACTCACTGCTATCCATGTGCAAGTCTTGTCCCCAATGACTTCGCTGCCACCACCACCACTGGTAACGCATTCCATGCATTCACAACTGTGTAAAAAACCTACCTCGGACGCGTCCTGAATACCTTCCTCCTAATATCTTCATAGTATGACTTCTCAAACAAGTCAATCCTGCCCTGGGGAAAAGTCTCTGTACACCTCTATCAGGTCTCCTCTCTTCCTCTTTTTCTCCAGAGAGAAAAGTCTGAGCTTATTCAAACTTTCTTCTTACAGGAAGCCCTCCAGTCCAGGAAGCATGCTAGTAAACCTTGATTGCACCCTCTCCAAAGCCTCTGTACATTTCCTATAGTAGTGAGACCAGGACTGGACACAAAATTCCAAGTGTGGTCTCACCTGGGACTTGTAGAGCTGTAGAAAAACCTCACGGCTTTTAAACTCTATCCCCTGATAATGAAAGCCAAAAAAAAATTTGCTTTATTAAAAACCCTATCCACTTGGTTGGCAACTTTGAGGGATTTATGTACTTGCACACCCAGATCCCTCTGTTCCTCCACACTGCCAAGAATCCTGTCTTTAATCCTATATTCAGCATTCAAGTTCCCATTTATCCAGGTTGAACTCCATCTGCCATTTCTCAGCCCAGCTCTGCATCCTGTCTATGTTACACTGCAGCCTGCAGTAGCCCTCTATATTATCAACGACACTTCCAATCTTTGTGTCATCGGCAAATTTACTAACCCAACCATCAACCTCCTCATCCAAGTCATTTATAAATCCTACAGAGACCCAAGAACAGAGCTCTGCGGGACCCCACTCAACACTGGCCTCCAGGCAGAATACTTTCCATCGACAACCACTCTCTGCCTTCTGTCAGCCAGCCAATTCTGAATCCGGATAGCCAAATCTCCCTGTGTCCCATACTTCCTGACTTTATGGATGAACCTACCATGGGGAACCCTAACAAATGCCTTGCTGAAATCCATTTATAACACATCCACTGCTCTACAGTCATCGACCTGTCTTGATACCTCCTCAAAGAACTCAATAATCACACTATGCTTTGACAAACTGTCATAAATTCTATCCCTCAGAATTATTTCCACAACTTTGCTAACAGATGTAATTGCCACCAATTTCCCTATTTCCCTTCTTGAAAAGAGGAACAACATTCGCCTCCTTCTAATTCTCCGGTACGACTCCTGTAGAGTGAGGAGGCAAACATCCTCGCCAGTGGCTTAGCAACCTCCTTTCTCGCTTCCTGGAGCAGCCGAGGATAAATCTGGTCTGGCCATGGGGACATATCAATCTTGATGTTTTCCAAAATTTCCAGCACATCAATTTCATCAATCTTGATCTGTCCTTGCTTTTCTAAATACATGTAAATGCTGGCCCTCAGGGTTCCCTCCAACAACTTGTCTAGCACCGACGTCAGGGTCACGCGTCTGTAGTTCCCGGGCTTGTCCAAACCGCCTTCCTTAAACAGTAGCACCACATTAACCAACCCCCAGTCTCCTGGCTCCTCAGCTGTGACTATCAATAATACAAAACTCTCAGCAAGGGGCCCAGCAATCACCTCCCTAGCTTCCTACAGAATTTTAGGGTACACCTGATCAGATCCTGGGCATTTATCCACCTTTATGCGTTTCAAGACATCCAGTACCACCTTCTGTGTAATATGGACATTGTCAAGGTGTCACCATCTATTTCCCGACATTCTATAACTCCCATGTCCTTCTCCACAGTAAACAATGATGCCAAATACTCGTTTAGTCTCTCCCCCACCCCCCCCCCACCGTATCACCGACAGCTCCACACATAGGCCACGTTGCTGATCATTTGAGGAGCCCTAATCTCTTTCTAGTTCCCTATCGATATATGGGTCCACGTTTTTCCTCTTAGAATCCCATTCCCCTACCCTTTCACTCTACATTTACCCCTGACTAATTCACTAAACCTAATCATCCCTGAACACTATGGGCAATTTAGCACGGCCAGTTCACCTACTCTGTATATCTGTGGTTTGTGGGAAGAAACAGGAGCACCTGGAGGAACCCACGCTGACATGGGGAGGAATATCCAAACTCCACATGGACAGCCACCCAATGCAGGAATTGAACCTGTGTCCCTGGTGCTGTGAGGCAGCCCTGCTAGCCATTGAGCCACTGTGCCACCCTGAAATTGTAATTGTATTCACAGCTTCCACATCCTCTGCAAATATATTCCACACGTGAACCACTCTCTATGCAAAAATAAAATCCCAAACGTCGTTTTAAAGCTTTCCTCCTCTCACTTTGAAATGTTTGTACACAGTCTTGAATCGCAATCCCTCCTGGAAAGGGCACCTGTTGTTCACATTACTGATATAAAATCCTGAAGACTAAATCTCTAATAATGTCACCCCTCAGCCTCCTATGCTCTGGTGAAAGAAGTCCCAGCCTATCCAGACTCTGCTTAAAATTCAAACCACCCATTCCCATTAACCCACTGGTAAAACTCTTCTGAACCCGCTCCAGTTTAAAAATACCCTTCCCATGACAGCACAAACCAGAACTGGGCACAGTATTCCAGAAGAGGCCTCCCCAACATCCTGTACAACCTCAACATCCCGTCCCAACTCCTATACTCTGAGGTCTGAGCAATGAAGATAAATGTGTTAAACACCTTTTTAACCACCCTGTCTACATGTGACACACACTTCAAAAATCTGAACACTGAGGTATCTTTGTTCTATATCATTCTCATGGCCTGAATTTTAGTGAGTGTAAATCCTGCCTTCATTTATCAAGATGTAATATTTTGCATTTATTCCAATACAAAACATCCTTCGAGTATAAAGGCAGTAGGAGTATACTGAAGAAGGGAATCAGGAGGGCAAAAGGGGACAGGACACAGCTTTGGCGAATAGGGTTAAGGATAATCCAAAGGGTTTTTATAAATGCATTAAGAACAAAAGGATTACAAGTGGAGGCAGATGCGATTAGTTCAGTTCAAAATTATGGTCAACATGGACTGGTTGGACCACAGGGTCTGTGTCAGTGCTGTATAACTTTATGTCTCTAACCCTCGCTACCTCTGTAAATTCCTGTGTGCTCGGTACTCTCCCTGTCAATGCCACCTCATCCAGCCTTACAACTCTTCCATATCTCAATAATTCCTCTCCAGCCTCAAAACCCAAAAATTTCTATCATAAATACCTATCTCTGTAACATCCTCCGTCCTCAGAATACTTTCCAAATTTCATAGCCTCCAGCTTCATTATCCTCCCTATCTCCAATCCCCTCCCCTCTCTCAAAACTTTGCGATATGTGCCTTTCTTTATTTCCAGCCTCCAGGACGCCCAATTTTTATTTCTCACTTGATGATGGCCCTTTCTGATTCCTGAGCTGAGCTTCTGAATTTCATCTTAAAACTCTCTATCTCACTTGCCTCCCAAAAACATCGACCAACCATGTGTCATCTATTCTAGTATCACCTTTTCTGACCTGATGTCCAATGGAGCCTGTCATATTCCTATAATAAACATCTCAGCGGTATACAGAACAGAAAAACGCTCTGGTGATCCATCTGTGAGAAAGAAAACTAACACCAAACTATCCTGATCTATTTTCCAGTACTTGTGGAAAAGTCTCATCTATCATGGCATCGCAAGTGCACACTAAATACATCTCAAATGTTTTCAGGATTTGTCTCCCACCCTGACAGACAGTGAGGTTTAGTGCAACTCTTGTTCTATGACGATATCACCCACAGGAACACAGAGCAGCTGGGTCTGTGCAAACCAGAGATCACCCACACATTGGGAAGGATGGCAGGGTCCCTGAGAGGGGGTACAGGAGATTTACCAGGATGGTACAAGGAATGGGGGATTTTAGTTGCAGGGACATGGGTGTTAATGGTACAGATCAAGAATATCCATCTACAATAGATGGACTCTCCTTCTCTCCCTCTCCCCTTGCCTGGGCTGGGTAACCTTCAGGTTAAACCCACCACCAGTCATTTCTCCCTAATGAGAGAGCAGCCCTATGGTCTGGGAGGACAATGCTGCCTTTCCCTTTTACACAGTGATGCCACTGTACCCCGGGGGTGGGGAGAGGGAATGCTGAAGGTGGTGGGTGGGACACCACTCAGGCACAGTGCTTTGTCCTGGAGGATGTTCACTTTCTTTAATATTGTTAGGGGCTGCACTGATGCAGGCAAGTGGAGAATGTTCCAACACAATCCTGATGTGTACCTTATAGAGAGCAAACAGACATTGGGGAATCAGGGGTTTGGGGAAACTGAGGTTGTTCTCCTTGTAGCAGAGGAAATTGTGGGTGCCCTGTGACAGAGGGGTTTACAGAAATTATACATTAGAATAATCAACCTTACACTCATCAGCTCATCATAAACTGTTGACAAGACATATATGAAAGACTTGGGGGAGATCTATTGACAGGATGGTTTGATTCAAAGGAGAACTTTTATGCATCAAATAGGAATGAGCTGGAACACAATACTCACAACTAAATGCAAATATCCAGGTCCTGATGAATTGAGTAATTCTGTCAGAGTTTGGTGTTACAATGACTGAGGTTACCATCTGAATGTCCACCTGTAATACAAGTTTATAAAATCCGTCACTGTCAGATCAGGTTAGAAACTCACACCATCCCCTCCTCCTGGCCCAGGATGACTGGACACATTACCCCTTGTGGAGGTCAGCAGTCATTCAGGGGGAAATCTACGTGGGTTTCTATCAGTTTCCATCTTGGGACTTCATGTGACTAAACAGGGCAGATCTTTGACACATGGGAGAGAATTTTCCAAGTGTTAGTGAGATGTGGAGAGCAGGATTTACTGCTTTCCTTCCGTGCTGCCGCTGTGCCTCAGCAATAAGACATGGGGGGGGGGGGGGGGGGTGAAAGGCTCATGCAGCTTCATGGGCAAGTTGTCACCATTCTGACCAAATAGGCAGTAAGCTCCTCCCAGTCATTCCATAGAGTATCCCTTAAAAGGCAGGAACTCTGCATGCTTCCCACTGCCCAGTGTTCCCAGGAAAAGTTTAGAAGAATGATGGGGAAAATCTCCTAGGAAAGGCATAACAGTAAAGTTCCAAAAGGATTATAAACAGTTTACACAGAGGGATTCATTGGAGAAGTGGGCAACAAGTTGGCAAATGGAGTATCACTTGGGAAAATGTGAAGTTGTTCATTTTGGAGGAGATAATAAAAGAACAGAGGACTATTTAATTGGTGGAAACTGTAGAAAGCTGCACCACAAAGGGACCAAGAGGTAAATGTGCAGGAAACAAAGCAAGCTAGCACAAAGTTACACCAGGTCATCAGGAAGGGGAATGGAATATTGCTCCTGATTTCAAGGGATTTGCAGTATAAGAGTTTGAAGTATATACCTGAGAACAACTTTATACAGTGCGAGTGAGACCACATCTGGAGTAATGAGAAGTTTTGCTCCCTTTATTTAAGGGAATACATCACTTCATCGGAGGCATTCAGAGAAGATTGACTGGGATGATCCTTGGTTTGAAGGGATTCTCTTTTAAGAAAAGGCTGAAGAAGTCGGTACTCTACTCACTCGATTTGGGAAGAATGAGAAGTGAACTCTTTCAAACATATCGGCTTCCTCAGGGGTTTGACAAGGTAAAGACTGACAGGATGTGTCCCAGCATGAGGGAACCTAGAACCAGACTCTGGGTCAGTCGCAGAATCAAGGGTTCTGTTTTAGTTTTGTCAACTTTAATGCAACACCAACACGGGTAAGGGGTTTCAGTAGCAATGGAGCTGGGGCGAGGGGGAGACAAGCAACATTTTACAGATTGGAATTCCTGGTGCTTGTGATTGTGTAGATGTCTGATCAGAAGGTCACCTTGGCGTCAGAATAGGAGAGCAATATTGTGAAGAGTGTAGCTCTGCCTCAGTTCCCAGTGAGAGAAAGGAATTTGTAACATCAACTGAAGGCAATGGGTTGAACCATTGCAATGTTTCATTGGAGGAAATTGCAGCTAATCGAGTAGTGGGAGCATGGTTAGCAGTTTGATAACAGAATAACAGTGGAGCAATGGAGAGGGATGATGGGGAGGTAGAGCTGGACATTGTCAGTGTACATGTGAAACCTAACAGTGCTTTTGGACGATGTCACCTCCTGGCAGTATGTAGGTGAGAAACTGGAGGGACCAAGGATAGATCCTTGAGGGACACCGAATACAAGGACTTCAGAAAGGAAAGGGAGAGTGGAGATGGAGAAGGATTTTCCAACAACCTTGAAGTAAAATATTAGTTGGTAGCAGAATGTGTGAGCAGGACATAACCAGAAAAGACAGACAGAACAAGGAACAATATCTGTGAATCGGTGAGGGGGAGTGATGATGATGATGATGAGGAGGAGGTTCCTGACTCTACATTCTATTTCTCCATTCGTGAGATCACCCAACCCCACCCTAGTCTCAGCTCATTTACTGAAATACTTGCTCCATCCCTGTGTTATCTCCAGACTCCATTATCCAAACACACTCCTGGCCAGCCTCCCACATTCAAATTACATATAATATCAAGAATATCTAAAACTCTATTGCCCAAGTGCTCGCTTGTTCTATAAGTTGTTGATCCAACAAAAGGCTCCCGTTTACAAGCAACTTAAAATTCTCACTCTTGATGTAATTCCTGGCTGTGAACATCCCTGTCTCCCTGCACCACACAACCTGTGAGACCTCAACAACTCATTTTCTGTCAGACTCCCAACGATGTCTTTATTCATTGCTTCACCGGATTGGCTGTTTCTACTGTTGCCAAGGCAACACGGTCTGGAATTCCTATCCTAACCCTTTCATATCTGTTTTTCTCCTTTAAGGTATTCCCGAAAACCTGCTTATTTGGCAATTCTTTTGATCACCTGACCTAATATACCCATCTGTTGCCTAATGTCAGAAATCATCAATAGTATTTCGTGAAATTATAAAAATACAAACTGTTGTTGATTTGCACATACATTTTCAACTTTTCTCTGTCGCTGAGTGAATAATCTGTAACATCTCTTACCCAACCACATTGTGGGAGCACCTTCACCACACAAACTGCAGCTGTACAGGAAGTCAAACATCACCCTCTCCCCAGGCAATGGGGCTTTGGCATTAATCACTGGGATCTGTGGAAGGAGAAACACAGTTGATATTTCAGGGAATTAAAATGTTGCAGAATTTGATGGTCAGAAATGGAAGGAAAATGCACTCTTTTGTTGTAAAAAGGAATGATTCACTGGCAAAGTGATTGTGGAAAATTCAGTCCGTTTAGAGAGCAGCACGTTGTCAGGGGTTGGGCAGCAGAGGAAAATTAACTCACAAAAGGTCTGTGAAAGTAACAGTAAAACACTGAACAACCCAAACACCCTGTTTCCCAACACTTTAACTCCCCTTCCCGCTCCAAGGACATGCAGGTCCTGGGCCACCTCCACCGCCAAATCCCAGGCATCTGATGCCTGGAGGAAGAACACCTCATCTTCTGTGTTCGGATCCTCCAACCACATGGGATCAATGTGGATTTCACCAGTTTCCTCATTTCCACTCCCCCCACCTTATCCCAGATCCAGCCTTCCAACTCGGCACCACCTTCTTGTCCATCTTCCTTCCCACCGATTGGCTGCTGCTTGACCGGCTGTGCTTTTCCAGCATCACACTCTGACATTGAAAACACCCTGACTCTGACACTCTGTAAAACCTGCCCTATCACTCCCTGCCAGGCAAAGCTGTGCATGTGTCCCCCTGCAGCTTGCCCCTCACAAAGTTGGCTGCCACACTCATGTCCCATGAATCACTGCCCCCAATAAAGATGGCGGCTCTCACTCGCACCATTCACCATTTGAAGCATTTTCCCGTTTGCCACAAACACGGTCCTGGGATTTTCAGATTTGTGTTTTCCGATGTGCACTAAGTTCTGTAAAACGTCTCAGCCCGTTCCATTAAAATTTCCTTCCCTTCCTGGTCAATATGCCTTTCCTTAACCCTGCCCTGCACCTTCACACATTCCCAATGCCTTGGTCACAACACACACTGTGCTGCCAGTGAAGCTGATCACGTGGTTGCTTATAGCCACGCCCCTCATTCACTCCGATTGGTTGGAGGACCGACAGGCACTGCCTGGTCTTCCAGTCCCAGCCCCATCTTCTTATAAGAGGTATAAGAGTGAGGGTTCATCCCTGTTTCTCCTGATGTCAGACATTAACAACAACTACCTGCATTTTATGGAGCCTTTCACACTGACAATTCTCCTAAAGTGTTTCACGAAAGCTGGAAACATTGATTAAAGAGAACAACTTTAAGATACATATTAAAGGAGGACAGGGGGGGTTAGGAAAGATATTCAAGAGGTTTTTTTTAGATTAGATTACTTACAGTGTGGAAACAGGCCCTTTGGCCCAACAAGCCCACACCAACCCTCTAATGAGCAACCCACCCAGACCCAATCCCCTACATCTAACACTACGGGCAATTTAGCATGGCCAATTCACCTAATCTGCACACTTTTGGACTGTGGGAGGAAACCGGAGCACCCGGATGAAACCCACACAGACACGGGGAGAATGTGCAAACTCCACACAGACAGTTGCCTGAAGTGGGAATTGAACGCGGGTCTCTGGCGCTGTGATGTAACAGTGCTAACCACTGTGCCGCCCATCTGCAGCCCCAATCGTGGAGTGATGTATGTGGGGAACAGCTTACAACGGAGACAGTTAGTGGTTAACCATAGCTTAACAACCCCATGTCCTAGCCCCCTACCCCACACACTAGGCCTTGTTCTCACAGCCTGTCATTACACACTACCTATGGTTTGCCACTAATAGTCTCCATTAACAGCTAGTCACCCTCCCCCAGCCAGATCGTTATCTACTCCTTTATCCAACCATTCTTCTCGCTCTATCCCTACCTACCCTTTACTCCTTACATCCTCCCTAAACCCTACCTTCTGCATATAAACCAACATTTGTTCTCACAGTAACATCAGCTGTGAGGAAGGGACACCGGATCTGAAACGTTAACTCTGATTTCTCGTCACAGATGCTGCCAGACCTGCTGAGCTTCTCCAGAACCTCCTGGTTGTTGTTTCTGATTTACAGCATCTGCAGTTCTTTTGGTTTTAATTTACCGGGAGTTTGTAATTCAGGTCCTACAGCCTCTGTCCCAGTCTCTGCTGTCTCTCCCACCCCCACCCAGTGACACTGCACCTGCACAGCTCATGGACAGGTGTCGTCTTGCTGGCCACACCCCTCATTCACTCCCATTGGCTGCAGGACCACACAGACTCTCCTCCCATTGGTCTGGAGCTGCCGTCAATCAAGCCATCCCCCATTGTGAGGTGAGTGGTGGGCTCCTCGCTCTCTCTGCCTTGGGATGAGCTTCATACTTCACAGTGAATGGGGCAGTATCACAGAGCACAGGGGCTGGGGGCTATTCAGCCCATTGAGGCTGTGTGCTCTCCCTCTGGAGATGCTGCAAATCCGTCCCAACTCCCCTCGCATTTACCCACAGCCTCCCAATCTTTCCGTAAGAAGTAAAATTGCAAATCTGTTTGAGAACACCTGCTGAATCTGTGTCCACCCGCTGTTCAGACTGTTCCAGATGCTCAGAATGTACTCAGTAAAATATAGGTCACATATTCACATTATTTTCCATTTAACTTAAAGTAGTTACTAATATTGTGACATTGTTAACAATTCCCCTCTCTCTGCAAATTAAAATATCCTAGAAACAAATTTGCACCTGGTCGAAATCACTGCTTAACCTTCTCAGATCCAAGAATTATCTGTGCTGAGATGTACAGCTCAGAAACAATGGACCAATTCGCCCATGCCAACTAGGAATCCTAAACTAACGGAGTCCCACTTGCCAGCTATTGGTCTGAATTCCTCAAAACCCTTCCTAATCACGTACCCAATCGGATGCCTTTTAAATGTTGTAATTGTATCAGTCTCCACTACTTCATCTGGCAGCTCATTCCATTCACACACCACACTCAGCTTGAAAACGTTGCCCCTTTGATCCCTTTTAAATCTTTGCCCTCTCAACTTAAACCCACGTGGTCTTGTTTTGGACTCACCTAACCTGGGGAAAAAAAGACCCCAGCTGTTCACCATATCCACACCCCTCGTGATTTTATAAATCTCCCAAACGTCACCTCTCAGTCTTTGATTCTCAAGGGAAATTAACCCCAGCCTATTTAGCCTCTGTGTAGCCCAAATCCTCCAACTGTAGCAAATCTTTGTAAATCTTGTCTGAACCATTTCAAGTTTCACAACATCCTTCTCAGAACAGGAACATTCGAACTGAAAACGGAATTCCTGAAATGGCTTTATCATAGAACAAAGAACATAGAAAAATACAGCGCAGTACAGGCCCTTTGGCCCTCGATGTTGCGCCGACCCAAACCCACCTAACCTACACGAGCCCACTATCCTCCATTTGCCTATCCAATGCCCGTTTAAATGCCCATAAAAAGGGAGAGTCCACCACTGCTACTGGCAGGGCATTCCATGAACTCACGACTCGCTGAGTAAAGAATCTACCCCTAACATCTGTCCTATACCTACCTCCCCTTAATTTAAAGCTATGCCCCCTCGTAATAGCTGACTCCATACGTGGAAAAAGGTTCTCATTGTCAAATGTCCTATCCAGCCACAATATGACGTCCCAGCTTCTGTATTCAATGCATTGACCAATAAATATAAGCATACCAAACACCACCTTCACTACCTGCCGACCTGCGACTCTACATTCAAGGAACAATGTACCTCTTTTTTCAGCAACACTCCCCAGGAACTTACCATTAAATACATTAAGTCCTGTCCTGATTTGCCTTACCAAAATGCAGCAGCTCACATTTGTCTAAATTGAACTCCATCTGCCATTCCTCACTCGAATGGCCCATCTGATCAAGATCCTGTTGTATTCTAAACTAACCTTCTTCACTGTCCACTACACCTACAATTTTGTATTTTCTGTAAACCTACCTCATATATTCACATCCAAGTCATTTATTTAAGGACCCAATATCCATTCCTGCAGCACACTGCTTTTCAGAGACTTCCAGTCCACAAAGCAACCCTTCATCACCACCCACTGTCTCCTACCTTCAAGCCTGTTTTGTATCCAAATAGATAGTTCTCCCTGCATTCCATGTTATCTAACCTTGCTAACCAGTCTGCTTTGTGGAACCTTGTTCAATGCCCATATAGTTCCTGAGATGCTGCCTGGCCTGCTGTGCTTTGACCAGCAACACATTTTCAGCTGTGATCTCCAGCATGCAGACCTCATTTTTTACTGTCTTCATCAATCTTCCTAGCACTTCTTCAAAAAAAAACTCAATCAGGTTAGAGTGACAATTTCCCACGCACAAAGCCATGCTGACTCTCTAATCATTCCTTGTCTTTCCAAATACATGTAAATCCTGTCCCTCAGAATCCCTTCCAACAACTTGCCTGCCACTGACTTCAGGCTCACTGTTCTCGTGTTCCTTGGCCTTTTGTTACCACCTTTTTTAAAAAAAAAGAATGGCACCCGTCTTCCAGCACCTCACCTGTCACGAACGATAATACCAATATGTCAGGGAGGGGCCCAGCAATCACTTCCCGAGCTTCCCACAAATTTCTGGAATACACCTGATCAGGTCCCAAGGCTTTATCCACCTTGATGCAATTTAAGACATCCTGAAACTCCTCCTCTGTAACAGACACTTTTCAAGTTATCACTATTCATTTCTCCAAACTCTCTAGCTTCCACATCCTTCTCCAGTGAAAAAAAGACATGGAATATTAGAGGTGCGAGGTAGGAGCGAAGGACTTCTGGGAAGGTGAGTCTAACTCAGTAGCTGATAGAGTAGCTCAGACTGAGCTGTCTCAGTCCTCAAGGACAGAACTGTTCAAATGGGGTTTGCAGCAGGTGGTGAGGGAACCAGCAAGAGGGAAAAAGATACTACATCTTATCGTTATGAATCTACCAGCTGCAAATGCATCTGTCCATGACAGTATCGGTAAGAGCGACCATCCCACAGTCCTTTTGGAGACAAAGCCTCGCCTTAAAGTTGAGAAATCCTCCCTTGTGCTGTGTGCTACTATCACCGTGCTAAATGGGACAGATGTAGGAACTCAAACTGGATCTCTCTGAGGCACTGTGGGATAACAACAGCAGCAGAACTGTACTCCACACAATCTGTAATCTCATGGGTTTGTACATCGCGCACTCACCCATCACAATGGACAGGAAAGGAGGGCATGCCATGAGCAGCACCAGGCATACCTAAAAATGAAGTGCCAACCTGGTGAAGCTACCAAACAGGACTATCTGCATATCAAACAGCATCAGCAGCAAGCAACAGAGCTAAGTGATCCCACAATCAATGGGTCATATCAGAGCTCTGCAGTTCTGCCACACCCAGTTGTGAATGGTAATGGACAATTAAACAACTAGTTGCAGGAAGCACTACAGATATCCCCACCCTTACTGATGGAGGGGTTTCACACATCCATGCAAAAGATAAGATGACAGCATATGCAGCAATCTTCAGCCAGATGCAAAGTGGGATGATCCATCTCAGCCTTTCCAGTGGTTCCTAACGTCACAGATGTGAGTTTTAAGCCAGTTCTATTTAGTTTGAATAATATCAACAAAATGGTTAAGTAGTGTAAAGGCTTTGGGTCCTGCTAACATTCTGGCAATAATACTGATAGCTTGTGCTCCAGAACTTGCCACCCACCAAGCCACGTACCGCTCCAGCACTGGAATCTACCAACAATGTGGAACATTGCCCAGGGATGTTCAAATAAAAACACAGGGCAAATCCAATCCAGGCAATTTCCCTCCATCAGTCCAACTCGATCAGCAGTAAAGTGATGGAAGATGTCATCATCAGGGCTACCAAGCAGCAGCTGCTCAGCAACAGCCAGCTGAGTGACACTCATTTTAGGCTCCACCAGGGCCACTCAGCTCCCGATTGTATTACCGCCCTGATTCACAACCTGACAACCAGCTGAATCCCAGAGGTGAGGTGAGAGTGACAGCCCAGTCCCACTCCAACACCACTATTTCTAGCTGATTCTACCCTTGTCTCAGCTCATATACTTTCATCCACCTTGTGTTATCTCCAGACTTAATTATCCAAACACACTCCTAGCCAGCCTCCCAAATTCAACCTCTCTGTAATCTCAAGAAAAATTGAAAACTGTGCTCACTTCTCCCAAAACATGTTGATCCATCAAAAGGCTCCTATTCATAAGCAACAACAATTTAGAAAACTCACTCTTCATATAATTCCTGGCTGTGATCATCCCTAGCTCCCTTCACCACACATCCTTTGAGACCTCGACAACCCATTTTCTTCGAGACTCCCAATGATTTGTTAATTCATTACTTCAATTGTTTTGCTGATTCTACAGTTGCTAAAGCACCATGGTCTGGAATTTGCAGACAAAACCTCACAGGTCTGCTTTCCACTTTTAAGACATCCCTCAAAACCTACTTTTTGGCAATGCTTTTGGTCACCTGACCAAATATCTCCATCTCTGGCCTCATATCTAAAGTCCTCAATAATATTTTTGTGAAAGCATGATAATAAAACTACAAACTGTTCTTGATTTGGACATTATCTTCAAATCATCACTGTTGCTGTAATGAATAATCTGTAATGTCTCTTACCCAACCACATTGTGGGAGCACCTTCACCACACAAACTGCAGCTGTACAAGAAAGTCAAACATCACCCTCTCCCCAGGCAACAGGGCTTTGGCATTAATCACTGGGATCTGTGGAAGGGGAAACACAGTTGATGTTTCAGGGAGTGCAAAATGAATTACAGGGAATGAAAATGGTCAGAATTTGATAGTCAGAAATGGAATAAAAATACACTTGCTTATTGGAAAAAATAATTCTTGACTGTCAAAAATATTCAAGAAAAAGTAATCTGATAATAGAGCAGCACATGGTCAGGGGCTGGGCCGCAGTGAAAAACTCATTTACAAAGGGTCTATAAAAGTAATAATACAGTACTAAACAGACCAAACATACCCCCATGGTTGGAGACTGATGAAGCTGGACATTGACAAAGTGGTCCTGAGGGAGCCCAGAGGTGAATCAGAGCAGGATTGGCTGCTGTCATCACAATGACTCTGTACCAGAGAGAGGCTGCACATGCGCCTGGCTGCACCGTGCCCCCTACAAAGATGGCGGCTCCGCACGTGTCCAGTGAATCGTTGTCCCGAATAAAGATGGCGGCGCTCACTCAGGCCTGCAGCCGCTGAGGCAATTCCCCATTTACTGCAAACACGGGACTGGGACGTTCAAATTTGTGTTTTCCGACATGCACAATTTGTTTGTAAAACCTCTCCGCTCATAGCAACACAGTTTTTGTCCCGTTTCCCTGTTTATTTCTTTCCTTACCGTATCCTTTCTCTCCATAACTTCCCGAGCTTTCATTACAGAGACTCTGTCAGGCGCGAGGGTGATCACATGGTTTACGTTAGCTCCGCCCTTCATTCACTGTGATTGGTTGGAGAATCAAACTCCGGCTCCGCCCACCGTCCTTTCATTGGTCCGGTGCTGACATCAATCACCCGGGATCACTGTTGGCTGGAGCATGCGCAGTGTGTCCTGCTTGTGCTGAGATGTTGGGTCATGTGATGGGAGGTAACAACAATGACTGCAGATGCTGGAACCCAGATTCTGGGTCAGTGGTGCTGGAAGAGCACAGCAGTTCATGCAGCATCCAAAGTGCAGAGAAAAAGCCCTTCATCAGGAATAAAGGCAGTGAGCCTGAAGCGTGGAGAGATAAGCGAGAGGAGGGTGGGGAGAAAGTAGCATAGAGTCCAATGGGTGAGTGGGGGAGAGGATGAAGGTGACAGGTCAGGGAGGAGAGGGTGGAGTGGATAGGTGGGAAAGAAGACAGGCAGGTAGGGCAAGTCCGGACAAGTCATGGGGACAGTGCTGAGCTGGAAGTTTGAACTAGGGTGAGGTGGGGGAAGGGGAAATGAGGAAACTGTTGAAGTCCACATTGATGCCCTGGGGTTGAAGTGTTCTGAGGCGGAAGATGAGGCGTTCTTCCTCCAGGCGTCTGGTGGTGAGGGAGCGGCGGTGAAGGAGGCCCAGGACCTCCATGTCCTCGGCAGAGTGGGAGGGGAGTTGAAATGTTGGGCCACAGGGCAGTGTGGTGGATTGGTGGGGGTGTCCCGGAGATGTTCCCTGAAGCGCTCTGCTAGGAGGCGCCCCCAGTCTCCCCAGTGTAGAGGAGACCACATCGGGAGCAACGTATACAATAAATGAAATTAGTGGATGTGCAGGTAAAACTTTGGATGTGGAAGGCTCCTTTAGGGCCTTGGATAGAGGTGAGGGAGGAGGTGTGGGCACAGGTTTTACAGTTCCTGTTGTGGCAGGGGAAAGTGCCAGGATTGGAGGGTGGGTTGTAGGGGGCGTGGAACTGACCAGTTAGTCACAGAGGGAACGGTCTTTGCAGAAGGCGGGAAGGGGTGGGGAGGGAATATATATCCCTGGTGGGGGGTCTTTTTGGAGGTGGCAGAAATGTCGGTAGATGATTTGGTTTATGCGAAGGTTTATAGGGTGGAAGGTGAGCCCCAGGGGCGTTCTGTCCTTGTTACAGTTGGAGGGGTGGGGTGTGGTGGGCGGAGGTGTGGAATGTCGACGAGATGCGTTGGAGGGCATCTTTAACCACGTGGGAAAGGAAATTGCGGTCTCTAAAGAAGGAGGCCATTTGGTGTGTTCTATGGTGGAACTCGTCCTCCTGGGAGCAGATACGTCGGAGGCGGAGGAATTGGAAAACGGGAAGGCATTTTTGCAAGAGGTAGGATGGGTTGAGAGTTGACTGAGGGTAAGAATTCCCTTTGCTTGAGCTCTACAGTAGATTTCCTTTATTCATGGAGGGAATTGCCTTCCTACTCATGACTGTATAGCTGTGATTGATGAATCAATGCTATCTGAATCAGTACATAAACACCCCATTTTCACAACATCAAAAATCTTTAGCACATTGTATTACGCTCTTCTTTGGAGACAAAAAAAAACATGAAATGGAGCCTCGAGGAATCGGAGCAGGAGGAGGCATTCATCCCTTTCAGCTTGTTCCCCCATTCTATCAGATCATGGCTGGGCCAACCCAGACCTCAACACCTCTTTTATGCTTGATCCGCATAGCCCTCAACTGCTCAATATTTCAAAAATCTATCTGCCCTCTTTTAAAATAATTTGAGATAGAATCATAGATTCCCTACTGTGTGGAAACAGGCCCTTCATCCCAACAAGCCAGCACAACCCTCCGAAGAGTAACCCAACCATTCCCCTCCCACATTTAACTTCCACTAAAGTTTGGGTGAGAAAATTCTAGCCATTCACTGAGAGAAAAAAATTCTTGACTTTTTCTAAAATGAATGTTCCCCTCTGTAATGTCCCCTGGTTTGAGACTTCACTGGTGCTGGAAGATCTAGTCAACATCCACCCTGTCAAGCTCCTCAGAATCTTGTTTCCATAAGATCACCCTGCTTATCTATTCTTGATAGGTCAACCCTTTCATGCTCGAAGCAGCTAAGTGAATCTTTTTTGAATGGTCTCCGATGTTGGTTTATCCTTTATTAAATATGGGAGCTAACATTGTATACAGCACTGCAAGTGAGGACTCAGCAACAGCCAGCGTGGTTAACCAATCCTCAATCCATGCTAATACATTACCCCGATACCATGAGCTCCTCAATTGTGCAATTAACTTTTATGTAGCACCTTATCATTTGCATTTTTAAATTCCAAATACAGAACATCATTGGATTGCCCTTTATCAGCCCTGCTAGTTATCTCCTCAATGAACTGTCGCAAATTTGTCAAATATAGTTTCTCTTTCACAAAACCCAGTCTACCATGTTTAATGATAAGCTTTTCTAAATGTCCTGCTATTTCTTACTTTAATATTCGACTCTGTAGATTCTTTCAGTAGATTTGCTAAGTATGATTCCCCTCTCTTAAATCCATGCGGACTCTGTCCAATCCTGTCACTGTTCAGTAAGAAACTTGACTGTACTCCAATATAGTTAGTAAATGTATCTGTAGTTATTTTTAAAATTGATTACTTGTAAATGCTGGACCCATGCAACATCAATGAATTTGTGACTCTGAATTTGGGTTATTGTGTTTTTTACTGTTAATTCCTTTTCGTACTGTGTTATGCAGACAGCACCAAGTGATCACTCTTAATTGTGAGTAACTTTGATAATATATTTTAAAAATGACATCCCAAAATGCTGCCTCATTATTGTGCAAGGAGGATTTTATTCAATAGTTTGCAGATAAAATTGAACAGCATTTTGCTGCAATTTGGCCAGACTGCAGGTTACACCAAAGTATCAGTGCCTCACCTTTAGAGTGTTCCCAGATATCGTGCAGCTGCAGTATTTTGGTTTGCACTCAGCTATATGTTGTTCTCACTTGTTTCTTTGTGAAAGATTACAAAATTAATTTGGATGAATGAAGTTATGTTTTCTTTCACCAATGTTTAGAGAAAAAAAAGTCAGTATTTCAAGTGCTGATAAAGTAAAATAAACTGATAATCAGTAGAGAGGGTTTAAGATTGATAGATTCTTGTTGCCTCGAGGAATTAAGGGCTACGGGGAGAACGCTGGTAAGTGGAGTTGAAATGCCCATCAGCCATGATTGAATGGCGGAGTGGACTCGATGGGCCGAATGGCCTTACTTCCACTCCTATGTCTTATGGTCTAAGATGGATATGGAACAAATGCTGGCAAATGGGACTAGATTAATTTAGGATATCTGGTCAGCATGGGCAAGTTGGACTGAAGGGTCTGATTTATGTATTGTACAACTGTGACTTCATTCTCTCAATTATTCAAGAAGTTGAATACTTCGAGGAGGAAAAGGAGAATTTATGCAGAGAATGCACTTGAAATGATGATTGAGGTATATCAAACTCACATTGTTTCATCACCTTTTCCTCTGGGTTCTTCAATGAACAAACTTGTTTTGTTCTCTGAATAACTATGTATCATGTGATTTGTTTCACACAAAATATTTCGTTAGGATCGAGTGAACTATTAAGAAGTGTTCATGTTTAAAATTTAGGCAGCTTGATTGTGAATCTCATCTTGGCCTGAACACCACTTTCCTGCCAGCCCTCCTTAACCCTTCAACCCATTACTGATTAAAAGTCTGTGTCTCTTTTATTTAAATTTACTTTATGTCCCAGAATCCACAGTGTTCTGAGATAGGGAATTCCCCAGGTTCACCATCCTCTGAGAGAAGTAATTCCTCCAACTTTCCCTTCATTGTAAACTTAGGACGACTCATTGTAGATTGAATCATCTTCTCTGCCTCTACTTGGTCAATCCCTTGACCATTTTATAGACCCTCAATGATACCACCTCTCATTCTTAGGCTGCAATGAATATGAATGTAAATAGTGGTTGTCGTTCAGCTTGTGGCATTTTGATAACTGTGGCAGAGGATGTTTGTTCAAAACTGAGCTCGACAGTTAGTGCTTTTCAAATAAGAAATAGTTGACGAGATTAAGTACATTAATATGTTGGCGTTTTGTTTTTAGGAAGACTTACTGTTGGGAAGATTTGGTTAAGGGAATATTGTAGTCAAAGCTGTGGAAGATTAACCTCCACCCATGTGTGAGGTAGTACACTGTGGTCAAAAGAATAAAGAGACCACTTCCTCTTTGGAAATAAGTCCTTAAATAGGGCAGAGGGATCTGGAGATAGCAATGAGTCACTGGCAGCAAATGGCACCAGTTTGTGAGGTTAAATAGAAAAGTAGATCATGGGTTTATTTCTGGGACGACAGAATGGAAATGTGTTCGATATGTGTAGAACCATGGACAGATCACCCTTGGAGCACTGCAAACAGTTCCGATCTTCATATTGTAATATGAATGTAGAGGCAGTAGGGAAGATAAAGAATAGTTACTGGAATTATATTCAAACTGAATTTGAATTCATCAAGTAAGATTGGACAGTCTTGTCTCATTGTAAAAGAGTGACATGGTCCAGTTACGTTTGATCGGGTAGACATGGAAAAGATGTTTCTGCTTGTGAATGTCAGAATCCACTGGATCTGTGGATATAATTGTAATCACTATTAAATCTCACGGGGAATTTGCAGAGGGCGACAAAGTCTTTACCAAAAAGGGGTTTGAATGTAGAACTTACTTCATCAGGAATAATTGAAGCAAATAACAGATGAATTCAAGGAGGAGCTTGGAATACAAGAAATCAAAGAAAACTATGTTGATGGGTTTAGGTTGAGAAGGAAGCCTGTGTAAATCACAGATACTGAGAACCTGTTCTTGTGTCCTGAAACTATGCATCTGTGTTGTTCTGTGACATTTCTATAGGAGCAGCAGCGGCAGCAATATACAAGACAGCTCACCCTTACCATTCTTGGAGAAAAGCAGAACCTCTGGCCACACAAAAGGGAAATAGCTCTACTGAGGAGGTGGTTCAAACAGTGGCCAACGACTC
Source organism: Hemiscyllium ocellatum (assembly GCF_020745735.1). Classification (NCBI taxonomy): domain Eukaryota; kingdom Metazoa; phylum Chordata; class Chondrichthyes; order Orectolobiformes; family Hemiscylliidae; genus Hemiscyllium; species Hemiscyllium ocellatum. The sequence continues at coordinate 2,374 of NW_026869242.1, read as the reverse complement.
AATCTGCAGAGACAGTGTGCCTTCATTACCTGGTGAGAAAGGTGAATTCTTTAACCAGAAATGATGTTTTGTCCTTCCAATGATCTCATGACTTAAGCAGGGAAATGTGTCTCTTCAGTTAGATGATTTGAATCAATCAAATCTTTTGCTACGTTAGCACTCCTTCCCTACCCAAAGGATATGTGGGTCAAATAGGCACATGTCTTGCACTGCTTTAATTCAAGATTCCTTTATTCAGTCATGAGCTTAACCTATTCAATCCAAGTTCCTTGTGTTTCCCTTGGATCTGTGGTTGTGCACAAGGAAACTTAAACAATGTGTGATTCAATATCAAAGTTGTGTTGAATCAATAATTGTAACCCCACTCTGCTCCTTGAGCAGATAGTTAATCCAAGGATTCTAGCTCAGCCCTTAACTTCAAGTTCAAGTTCGAAACCTTTCAGTGAGCAATGGAAAATAACAAAGAACAATGTCAATCATTTATTGTCTCTACAGCCTCTGCTTCTGTTGCCACTGAATACTCCCATAAGTTTGACGAGCCAATAACTAAAGATGAGATTGAAGAGAAATCCTTCCGTTCCCTTCTGCCACCAGAGAGCCAACACCACTTTCATATGGGGAAGGAACGCAGCCAGCAGGATGGTTCAGATGGGGACATAGTGCGGGACCAGTCGGCTTCTCTTATGTATTAGGGTGAGTGGTGTTACCAATTAGTTGGATCCCAGTGCTTGGAATAGTTGCTTCTCTCCTTGTTCGAGGTACCTTGCCATGAGATTCAGATGGAGAGGACAAGGACCATATGGTGTAACAAGTGTGAGCCAAAAGTTGGGCAGGGCCTGTGTTTCTGAAAAAAAGCGAGTCCCACTCGGTCACAATGTGCCCAGAGTTTATAAATCATGAAGGAGAATAAATACTTGACATTGTTAATCTTTGTGATCGAGTTCCCATATAGTGAAGACAACGATTAATATTTATTGGGATTCCTTGCTCCCCCAATCAGATAAACACAAGGCAAATTTGACTGTGAAGCATGTCCCTGAATTTACACCTTTCTACTGTTCATTAAAGGTAATAAGATGCAAAAGATATTTTTGCAGAGGAATTTGATTTGAACAAGAGACATTTGTGCAGATAGTAAGAGGTATTCTAATTGGAAGGATATGTTTAGTGATATCCTGCATGGATCGATGTTGGAGATCTTATTATTCACTATTCATAATGAAAGGAAAGCCACATTCAACATTTGGGGCCACTCTGCAGATGACAGCGATTCCAAGTGTAGGTAGATGGAAGCACAGCATTAGAAAGCAATCTTGATAGATTCAGTAAATGAAAAAAAACGACAGATGAGTTTATGTCGGCAAGTGAGAGGTTGGATCAAAATCGGATATTTTGTGATTGTGAAAATAGAGAGAGTGGACTCCAAAGAAACTTGGTGGGATTGATCCAGCTGTATAGTTCACGAAAATGTCTCAAACAGGTTCAGAAAAGTGACCAAGGGCCGGTGGAATGTTGACATTGATGTCGACAGAAGACGAGATACCAAAGGATTAGAAGTCATGCTTCAGCAAATCCGAACCTAGTTAGACCAAGCTGTCAGGGCTGGGCACCATGGCTGAAGGAGAGTATCCCTCTGAGGGGAAGTGCAGTGTAGATTTACTGAAGTGATACTTGGATTCCAAGGCTTAACTTAAGAAGAAAGATTAAACAGATAAAGTGTTCGAGTCAGAACATTGAGGTGTGATAACGGGGAACACTTTTATACACAGAAATGGATAGTTTGATAAAGTTCCACAAACAGCGATTGATTGGAAATTATTTGCAAATTTCAAATTTGAGGTTGGTAGATTTGGAATGAAAATGCTGAAGGATTATGGGACAAAGACAGGGATTTGTCATGATGATGAAGATGACCATGATTTGGGTGAATGGTGGAATAGGCTCAAGAAGCTAAATAGCCTCCTCGTGTTCTGATGTTGATGTAACCGTGGCTCCCTTATTCTCTGCAAGTGCAACTCCTGTTGTGTTTTTGGTTATTTATCAGAACCTGGCAGCAAATTAGTGACTGGAGTCCTGACCAGAACGTTATCAGGATGAGGGACTTCGCCGGTCTTAATGTGTTTCACAGACGATGAAATGACACAGCCAGCACTCTCCTTCCGTCTCTCCCCGACTCTCTTCAACCTCTCCTCCACTCCCACCCCCCACCCCCACCGTCTCGGGCCGTTGGCACAACACTCTTAGGCCCCACCCCTCCACCCACCCCTCCCCCCGCCCCACTCGCCCCCCTCGCCCCCACTGGCTCACCTTGTCCCACCTCGCCCCCCCCTCACTACCCTCTCGCCCCCCCGCCCCCTCAAACCTGCTCGCCCCC
>NW_026869241.1:180000-190000 GCF_020745735.1 Hemiscyllium ocellatum | reverse complement strand
GAAGCAGTACAAATCAGTAACCAGCGACACTTAGAATATTTTTGGAGCAGTACAAATCAGTAACCAGCGACACTTAGAATATTTTTTGAAGCAGTACAAATCAGTAACCAGCGACACTTAGAATATTTTTGGAGCAGTACAAATCAGTAACCAGCGACACTTAGAATATTTTTGAAGCAGTACAAATCAGTAACCACTGACACTTAGAATATTTTTGAAGCAGTACAAATCAGTAACCAGCGACACTTAGAATATTGTTGAAGCAGTACAAATCAGTAACCACTGACACTTAGAATATTTTTGAATCAGTACAAATCAGTAACCAGCGACACTTAGAATATTTTTGAAGCAGTACAAATCAGTAACCACTGACACTTAGAATATTTTTGAAGCAGTACAAATCAGTAACCGCTGACACTTAGAATATTTTTGAAGCAGTACAAATCAGTAACCAGCGACACTTAGAATATTTTTGGAGCAGTACAAATCAGTAACCAGCCCCACTTAGAATATTTTTGAGTCAGTACAAATCAGTAACCAGCGACACTTAGAATATTTTTGAAGCAGTACAAATCAGTAACCACTGACACTTAGAATATTTTTGAAGCAGTACAAATCAGTAACCAGCGACACTTAGAATATTTTTGAAGCAGTACAAATCAGTAACCAGCGACACTTAGAATATTTTTGGAGCAGTACAAATCAGTAACCAGCGACACTTAGAATATTTTTGAAGCAGTACAAATCAGTAACCAGCGACACTTAGAATATTTTTGGAGCAGTACAAATCAGTAACCAGCGACACTTAGAATATTTTTGAAGCAGTACAAATCAGTAACCACTGACACTTAGAATATTTTTGAAGCAGTACAAATCAGTAACCAGCGACACTTAGAATATTGTTGAAGCAGTACAAATCAGTAACCACTGACACTTAGAATATTTTTGAATCAGTACAAATCAGTAACCAGCGACACTTAGAATATTTTTGAAGCAGTACAAATCAGTAACCACTGACACTTAGAATATTTTTGAAGCAGTACAAATCAGTAACCAGCGACACTTAGAATATTTTTGAAGCAGTACAAATCAGTAACCAGCGACACTTAGAATATTTTTGGAGCAGTACAAATCAGTAACCAGCGACACTTAGAATATTTTTGAAGCAGTACAAATCAGTAACCACTGACACTTAGAATATTTTTGAAGCAGTACAAATCAGTAACCAGCGACACTTAGAATATTTTTGAAGCAGTACAAATCAGTAACCACTGACACTTAGAATATTTTTGAAGCAGTACAAATCAGTAACCGCTGACACTTAGAATATTTTTGAAGCAGTACAAATCAGTAACCAGCGACACTTAGAATATTTTTGGAGCAGTACAAATCAGTAACCACTGACACTTAGAATATTTTTGAAGCAGTACAAATCAGTAACCGGCGACACTTAGAATATTTTTGAAGCAGTACAAATCAGTAACCACTGACACTTAGAATATTTTTGAAGCAGTACAAATCAGTAACCGGCGACACTTAGAATATTTTTGAAGCAGTACAAATCAGTAACCACTGACACTTAGAATATTTTTGAAGCAGTACAAATCAGTAACCGCTGACACTTAGAATATTTTTGAAGCAGTACAAATCAGTAACCAGCGACACTTAGAATATTTTTGGAGCAGTACAAATCAGTAACCAGCCCACTTAGAATATTTTTGAGTCAGTACAAATCAGTAACCAGCGACACTTAGAATATTTTTGAAGCAGTACAAATCAGTAACCACTGACACTTAGAATATTTTTGAAGCAGTACAAATCAGTAACCAGCGACACTTAGAATATTTTTGAAGCAGTACAAATCAGTAACCAGCGACACTTAGAATATTTTTGGAGCAGTACAAATCAGTAACCAGCGACACTTAGAATATTTTTGAAGCAGTACAAATCAGTAACCAGCGACACTTAGAATATTTTTGGAGCAGTACAAATCAGTAACCAGCGACACTTAGAATATTTTTGAAGCAGTACAAATCAGTAACCACTGACACTTAGAATATTTTTGAAGCAGTACAAATCAGTAACCAGCGACACTTAGAATATTTTTGAAGCAGTACAAATCAGTAACCACTGACACTTAGAATATTTTTGAAGCAGTACAAATCAGTAACCAGCGACACTTAGAATATTTTTGGAGCAGTACAAATCAGTAACCACTGACACTTAGAATATTTTTGAAGCAGTACAAATCAGTAACCAGCGACACTTAGAATATTTTTGAAGCAGTACAAATCAGTAACCACTGACACTTAGAATATTTTTGAAGCAGTACAAATCAGTAACCGCTGACACTTAGAATATTTTTGAAGCAGTACAAATCAGTAACCAGCGACACTTAGAATATTTTTGGAGCAGTACAAATCAGTAACCACTGACACTTAGAATATTTTTGAAGCAGTACAAATCAGTAACCAGCGACACTTAGAATATTTTTGGAGCAGTACAAATCAGTAACCACTGACACTTAGAATATTTTTGAAGCAGTACAAATCAGTAACCAGCGACACTTAGAATATTTTTGAGCAGTACAAATCTGTAACCACTGACACTTAGAATATTTTTGAAGCAGTACAAATCAGTAACCAGCGACACTTAGAATATTTTTTGAAGCAGTACAAATCAGTAACCACTGACACTTAGAATATTTTTGAAGCAGTACAAATCAGTAACCAGCGACACTTAGAATATTTTTGAAGCAGTACAAATCAGTAACCACGCGACACTTAGAATATTTTTGGAGCAGTACAAATCAGTAACCAGCGACACTTAGAATATTTTTGACGCAGTACAAATCAGTAACCACTGACACTTAGAATATTTTTGAAGCAGTACAAATCAGTAACCAGCGACACTTAGAATATTTTTGAAGCAGTACAAATCAGTAACCGCTGACACTTAGAATATTTTTGAAGCAGTACAAATCAGTACCCAGCGACACTTAGAATATTTTTGGAGCATTACAAATCAGTAACCAGCGACACTTAGAATATTTTTGGAGCAGTACAAATCAGTAACCACTGACACTTAGAATATTTTTGAGTCAGTACAAATCAGTAACCAGCGACACTTAGAATATTTTTCAGTCAGTACAAATCAGTAACCAGCGACACTTCGAATATTTTTGAGTCAGTACAAATCAGTAACCAGTGACACTTAGAATATTTTTGGAGCAGTACAAATCAGTAACCAGCGACACTTAGAATATTTTTGAAGCAGTACAAATCAGTAACCAAGTGCATTTTTGAATTGGTTACTGATTTCTCCGTTGAAGTTGGGGCTGCGGTTGGCTTCAGTTAGTGGTGGGGGCTTAATTTTCGCCGAGGGGAGCGTGTCCCGGTAGTGTCTCCGAGGAAGTGGTACCTATTGAAGGGGTGTTTCTGAATTTGGGCCCTTTTTGAGTGGCATTGCCGGATGGGTTTTGTGTTGAAGGCTTCCAAATCGGGTAGCTCAGCCGGATTTGACCCGGCGGTTCTACCGACTGTCACGCCTTCGAGGGGGGACTGTTGTCTAAGTTCAGGCCGGATTTGGTGAATTTCCTAAGTCGGGAAGTGGTCCCAACGGGTTTGGGAGTGAACCTAACTGCTCATACCAACTTTGAGGCTTTGGGGCCGGGTAGCACAGTCGGATTTGACCCGGCGGTTCTGCCGAATGCCTGGCCTTCGAGGGGGGCCTGCCCTCTGAGTTCAGGCCGAATTTGGTGATTTTCCTAAGTCGGGAAGTGGTCCAAACGGGGATGGGAGTGAACCTGACAGCTCATACCGACTTTGGGGCTTCCAAGCCGGGTAGCTCAACCGGATTTGATCCAGCGGTTCTAGCGACTGCCACGGCTTCGAGGGGGGACTGTTGTCTAAGTTCAGGCCGAATTTGGTGAATTTCCCGAGTCGGGAAGTGGTCCAAACGGGGATGGGAGTGAACCTGACAGCTCTTACCGACATTGAGGCTTCGGGGCCGGGTTAGCTCAGTCGGATTTGACCCGGCGATTCTGCCGACTTCCACGCCTTCGAGCGGGGACTCTCCTCTAAGTTCAGGCCGAATTTGGTGAATTTCCTAAGTCGGGAAGTGGTCCAAACGGGGATGGGAGTGAACCTAACTGCTCATACCAACTTTGAGGCTTTGGGGCCGGGTAGCACAGTCGGATTTGACCCGGCGGTTCTGCCGAATGCCTGGCCTTCGAGGGGGGCCTGCCCTCTGAGTTCAGGCCGAATTTGGTGATTTTCCTAGTCGGGAAGTGGTCCAAACGGGGATGGGAGTGAACCTGACAGCTCATACCGACTTTGGGGCTTCCAAGCCGGTAGCTCAACCGGATTTGATCCTGCGGTTCTAGCGACTGCCACGGCTTCGAGGGGGGACTGTTGTCTAAGTTCAGGGCCGAATTTGGTGAATTTCCCGAGTCGGGAAGTGGTCCAAACGGGGATGGGAGTGAACCTGACAGCTCTTACCGACATTGAGGCTTCGGGGCCGGGTAGCTCAGTCGGATTTGACCGGCGATTCTGCCGACTTCCACGCCTTCGAGCGGGGACTCTCCTCTAAGTTCAGGCCGAATTTGGTGAATTTCCTAAGTCGGGAAGTGGTCCAAACGGGGATGGGAGTGAACCTAACTGCTCATACCAACTTTGAGGCTTTGGGGCCGGGTAGCACAGTCGGATTTGACCCGGCGGTTCTGCCGAATGCCTGGCCTTCGAGGGGGGCCTGCCCTCTGAGTTCAGGCCGAATTTGGTGATTTTCCTAAGTCGGGAAGTGGTCCAAACGGGGATGGGAGTGAACCTGACAGCTCATACCGACTTTGGGGCTTCCAAGCCGGGTAGCTCAACCGGATTTGATCCGGCGGTTCTAGCGACTGCCACGGCTTCGAGGGGGGACTGTTGTCTAAGTTCAGGCCGAATTTGGTGAATTTCCCGAGTCGGGAAGTGGTCCAAACGGGGATGGGAGTGAACCTGACAGCTCTTACCGACATTGAGGCTTCGGGGCCGGGTAGCTCAGTCGGATTTGACCCGGCGATTCTGCCGACTTCCACGCCTTCGAGCGGGGACTCTCCTCTAAGTTCAGGCCGAATTTGGTGAATTTCCTAAGTCGGGAAGTGGTCCAAACGGGGATGGGAGTGAACCTGACAGCTCTTACCGACTTTGGGGCTTCCAAGCCGGGTAGCTCAACCGGATTTGATCCGGCGGTTCTAGCGACTGTCACGCCTTCGAGGGGGGACTGTTGTATAAGTTCAGGCCGAATTTGGTGAATTCCCGAGTCGGGAAGTGGTCCAAACGGGGATGGGAGTGAACCTGACAGCTCTTACCGACTTTGGGGCTTCCAAGCCGGGTAGCTCAACCGGATTTGATCCGGCGGTTCTGCCGACTGTCACGCCTTCGAGGGGGGACTGTTGTATAAGTTCAGGCCGAATTTGGTGAATTTCCCGAGTCGGGAAGTGGTCCAAACGGGGATGGGAGTGAACCTGACAGCTCTTACCGACTTTGAGGCTTCGGGGCCGGGTAGCTCAGCCGGATTTGATCCGGCGGTTCTGCCGACTGTCACGCCTTCGAGGGGGGACTGTCCTCTGAGTTCAGGCCGAATTTGGTGAATTTCCCGAGTCGGGAAGTGGTCCAAACGGGGATGGGAGTGAACCTGACAGCTCATACCGACTTTGAGGCTTCCAAGCCGGGTAGCTCAGCCGGATTTGACCCGGCGATTCTGCCGACTTCCACGCCTTCGAGGGGGGACTGCCCTCTGAGTTCAGGCCGAATTTGGTGCATTTCCCGAGTCGGGAAGTGGTCTCTGTCACAACGGGGGCAAGTGTCTGAAGAGGTAAAGTGAGTAACCAGCACAGCTTAGGGAAGGGTTCCAAAGTTCTCAACAATGTGAATTCGGTTACCAGGAAAGCTTAGGAAAGCTGCCTGACTGTCCCAAACGAATGAACTGCAAAACTTAGGGAACATGCCCGAAGATGCTTAAAAGTGTGAAATCAGTAAGCAGGAAAGCATAGGAAAGTGCCTGAAAGTGCTAAATGAGTAACATGAAAAACGTAGAAAAATGCCCGAAAATGTTTAAAAGTGTGAACTCAGTAACCAGCAAAACTTAGTAAAACGTTGGAAAAGCAGAAATGAGTAACCAGAAAAACTTAGAAAAATGTTTGAAAATGAGAAATGAGTAACCAGAAAAACTTAGAAAAATGTTTGAAAATGAGAAATGAGTAACCAAGAAAACTTAGAAAAATGCCCAAAAAAGAAGAAATCAGTAACCAGAAAAAACTTAGAAAAATGTTTGAAAATGAGAAATGAGTAACCAGAAAAACTTAGAAAAAATGTTTGAAAATGAGAAATGAGTAACCAAGAAAACTTAGAAAAATGCCCAAAAAGAAGAAATCAGTAACCAGAAAAACTTAGAAAAATGTTTGAAAATGAGAAATGAGTAACCAAGAAAACTTAGAAAAAATGTTTGAAAATGAGAAATGAGTAACCAAGAAAACTTAGAAAAATGCCCAAAAAGAAGAAATCAGTAACCAGAAAAACTTAGAAAAATGTTTGAAAATGAGAAATGAGTAACCAAGAAAACTTAGAAAAATGCCCAAAAAGAAGAAATCAGTAACCAGAAAAACTTAGAAAAATGTTTGAAAATGAGAAATGAGTAACCAGAAAAACTTAGAAAAATGTTTGAAAATGAGAAATGAGTAACCAAGAAAACTTAGAAAAATGCCCAAAAAGAAGAAATCAGTAACCAGAAAAACTTAGAAAAATGTTTGAAAATGAGAAATGAGTAACCAAGAAAACTTAGAAAAATGCCCGAAAAGAAGAAATCAGTAACCAGAAAAACTTAGAAAAATTTTCGGCCAAGTGTGAAAAATATTCTAAGTGTCAGCGGAGGAAAATGCCGAAGCATCGGGAAAGATTCAAAAACTCATGCCGAACATGAGTTCCGAAGTGCCGGAGGAACTGGGCGAATTGAGCCCGGCGGTTGGCCAGATGTCGTTTTGAGTCTGCAGCCCGAAAACTTTAACTTTGTCTGCCGCGGAAGTCTGGACCGGGAAAAATCCAAACGGTTTTGCCGGGTTCGAGTTCCAGAGCGAAGCAGTCGAATTTGAAATTCAGACCCATTCAGTGCCACTTGACATTGTGACACAGTGAGGTTGGCGGGGTACCCGGAGATTTCTGGGAACACGATTTTTAGAACAAAATGGCGGCGCGGGACCACTTTGAAAGGCATCCGAAAAACGGTTCCGCGGGCAGAGCACTTGAATGACAGGCCTGTGTGCATGCCCAAGAGCTCTCGGAAGTCTAATTTTTGACACTTTGTCAAATTTTCGACAGACTTACCCAACTCTTGCTGCCTGTTCTAAGAATCAGTCAGAGGCCTGTGCGGCGGTCTCTTGACACTTTGGAGGGCGGGCAAACCCCACGTTGACTCCGGCCGTCCCTCCAAAAGGCACTTGCTATTGGGGGAAAGGATTGCAAGTAGCCTGGTTCCCGTGGGAGCGGCCAGGAAGGGTGCAGGCTGGCCCTTGCCTGAGCATTCCCAAAACCCTCTTCCGCTGAGAGCAGACCTCGCACGCCGCACTACCGGCTCTGGGAGTGGTTGGCCGCTATTGTACATAGTCCGGTCCTTCCTCTGCCACCCGGCAAGTGCGATGGCTCTGCCGCCCTGCGGTGCTCGTCACCCAGGTTTGGGGAACACGATACTTAGAACATGTTGGCGGCTCGGGACCTGCAGGCGAAAGGGGCCCCGTGGTGCTGAGCACATCGACCTCGGGTCTCAGTGCAAGCCGGAGAGTTCGCGGAAGTCTTAAAAGATTTTGACATCTGCTCAATTCTTTGACAGGCTTGCCTGACTCTTTCCGTCCGTTCTAAGAATCAGTCGGAGGCCGGGGCGGGGACGGTCTCTTGACACACGGAGGGTTGGCTTCCCTCCTCAGGTGTTTGTGTCGAAAATGAAGGCGAGAGATGCAAGCGTCCTGGTTCCCCTGGGTGCTGCCAGCAAGGGTGCAGGCTGACCCTTGCCTGAGCACTCCCAAAAGCCTCTTAAGCTGAGAGCAGGCGCCGCACTACCGGCTCTGGGAGTCGTTGGCCGCTATTGTACATAGTCCGGTCCTTCCTCTGCCACCCGGCAAGTGCGATGGCTCTGCCTCCCTGCGGTGCTCGTCACCCAGGTTTGGGGAACACGATACTTAGAACATGTTGGCGGCTCGGGACCTGCAGGCGAAGGGGGCCCCGTGGTGCTGAGCACATCGACCTCGCGTCTCAGTGCAAGCCGGAGAGTTCGCGGAAGTCTTAACAGGCTTGCCTGACTCTTTCCGTCCGTTCTAAGAATCAGTCGGAGGCCGGGGCGGGGACGGTCTCTTGACACACGGAGGGTTGGCTTCCCTCCTCAGGCGTTTGTGTCGAAAATGAAGGCGAGAGATGCAAGCGTCCTGGTTCCCCTGGGTGCTGCCAGCAAGGGTGCAGGCTGACCCTTGCCTGAGCACTCCCAAAAGCCTCTTAGGCTGAGAGCAGGCGCCGCACTACCGGCTCTGGGAGTCGTTGGCCGCTATTGTACATAGTCCGGTCCTTCCTCTGCCACCCGGCAAGTGCGATGGCTCTGCCTCCCTGCGGTGCCGTCACCCAGGTTTGGAGAACACGATACTTAGAACATGTTGGCGGCTCGGGACCTGCAGGCGAAAGGGGCCCCGTGGTGCTGAGCACATCGACCTCGCGTCTCAGTGCAAGCCGGAGAGTTCGCGGAAGTCTTAACAGGCTTGCCTGACTCTTTCCGTCCGTTCTAAGAATCAGTCGGAGGCCGGGGCGGGGACGGTCTCTTGACACACGGAGGGTTGGCTTCCCTCCTCAGGCGTTTGTGTCGAAAATGAAGGCGAGAGATGCAAGCGTCCTGGTTCCCCTGGGTGCTGCAGCAAGGGTGCAGGCTGACCCTTGCCTGAGCACTCCCAGAAGCCTCTTAGGCTGAGAGCAGACGCCGCACTACCGGCTCTGGGAGTCGTTGGCCGCTATTGTACATAGTCCGTCCTTCCTCTGCCACCCGGCAAGTGCGATGGCTCTGCCTCCCTGCGGTGCCCGTCACCAGGTTTGGAGAACACGATACTAAGAACATGTTGGCGGCTCGGGACCTGCAGGCGAAAGGGGCCCCGTGGTGCTTAGCACATCGACCTCGCGTCTCAGTGCAAGCCGGAGAGTTCGCGGAAGTCTAAAGCTTTTGACATTCGCTCAAAGCTTTGACAGGCTTGCCCGACTCTTTCCGTCCGTTCTAAGAATCAGTCAGAGGCTGGTGGGGAGGTCTCTTGACGCAAGGGGAGGGGTGGCGTCCCTCCTCAGGCGCTTGTGTCGAAAATGAAGGCGAGAGATGCAAGCGTCCTGGTTCCCCTGGGTGCTGCCAGCAAGGGTGCAGGCTGACCCTTGCCTGAGCACTCCCAGAAGCCTCTTAGGCTGAGAGCAGACGCCGCACAACCGGCTCTGGGAGTCGTTGGCCGCTATTGTACATAGTCCGGTCCTTCCTCTGCCACCCGGCAAGTGCGATGGCTCTGCCTCCCTGCGGTGCCCGTCACCCAGGATTGGAGAACACGATACTAAGAACATGTTGGCGGCTCGGGACCTGCAGGCGAAAGGGGCCCCGTGGTGCTTAGCACATCGACCTCGCGTCTCAGTGCAAGCCGGAGAGTTCGCGGAAGTCTAAAGCTTTTGACATTCGCTCAAAGCTTTGACAGGCTTGCCCGACTCTTTCCGTCCGTTCTAAGAATCAGTCAGAGGCCGGTGGGGAGGTCTCTTGACGCAAAGGGGAGGGGTGGCGTCCCTCCTCAGGCGCTTGTGTCGAAAAATGAAGGCGAGAGACGCGAGCGGCCTGGTTGCTTTGGGTGCTGCCAGGAAGGATGTGGTCTGACCCTTGCCTGAGCACATCCAAAAGCATGTGATGTTGAGAGCAGACCTCGAGCCCCGCACAACCGGCTCTGGGAGTCGTGGCCGCTATTGTACAT
>NW_026869241.1:160000-167500 GCF_020745735.1 Hemiscyllium ocellatum | reverse complement strand
AAATCAGTAACCAGCGACACTTAGAATATTTTTGGAGCAGTACAAATCAGTAACCAGCGACACTTAGAATATTTTTGAAGCAGTACAAATCAGTAACCACTGACACTTAGAATATTTTTGAAGCAGTACAAATCAGTAACCAGCGACACTTAGAATATTGTTGAAGCAGTACAAATCAGTAACCACTGACACTTAGAATATTTTTGAAGCAGTACAAATCAGTAACCAGCGACACTTAGAATATTTTTGAAGCAGTACAAATCAGTAACCACTGACACTTAGAATATTTTTGAAGCAGTACAAATCAGTAACCGCTGACACTTAGAATATTTTTGAAGCAGTACAAATCAGTAACCAGCGACACTTAGAATATTTTTGGAGCAGTACAAATCAGTAACCAGCCCACTTAGAATATTTTTGAGCAGTACAAATCAGTAACCAGCGACACTTAGAATATTTTTGAAGCAGTACAAATCAGTAACCACTGACACTTAGAATATTTTTGAAGCAGTACAAATCAGTAACCAGCGACACTTAGAATATTGTTGAAGCAGTACAAATCAGTAACCAGCGACACTTAGAATATTTTTGGAGCAGTACAAATCAGTAACCAGCGACACTTAGAATATTTTTGAAGCAGTACAAATCAGTAACCAGCGACACTTAGAATATTTTTGGAGCAGTACAAATCAGTAACCAGCGACACTTAGAATATTTTTGAAGCAGTACAAATCAGTAACCACGACACTTAGAATATTTTTGAAGCAGTACAAATCATTAACCAGCGACACTTAGAATATTGTTGAAGCAGTACAAATCAGTAACCAGCGACACTTAGAATATTTTTGAAGCAGTACAAATCAGTAACCACTGACACTTAGAATATTTTTGAAGCAGTACAAATCAGTAACCGCTGACACTTAGAATATTTTTGAAGCAGTACAAATCAGTAACCAGCGACACTTAGAATATTTTTGGAGCAGTACAAATCAGTAACCACTGACACTTAGAATATTTTTGAAGCAGTACAAATCAGTAACCAGCGACACTTAGAATATTTTTGGAGCAGTACAAATCAGTAACCACTGACACTTAGAATATTTTTGAAGCAGTACAAATCAGTAACCAGCGACACTTAGAATATTTTTGAAGCAGTACAAATCAGTAACCACTGACACTTAGAATATTTTTGAAGCAGTACAAATCAGTAACCAGCGACACTTAGAATATTTTTGAAGCAGTACAAATCAGTAACCACTGACACTTAGAATATTTTTGAAGCAGTACAAATCAGTAACCAGCGACACTTAGAATATTTTTGAAGCAGTACAAATCAGTAACCAGCGACACTTAGAATATTTTTGGAGCAGTACAAATCAGTAACCAGCGACACTTAGAATATTTTTGACGCAGTACAAATCAGTAACCACTGACACTTAGAATATTTTTGAAGCAGTACAAATCAGTAACCAGCGACACTTAGAATATTTTTGAAGCAGTACAAATCAGTAACCGCTGACACTTAGAATATTTTTGAAGCAGTACAAATCAGTAACCAGCGACACTTAGAATATTTTTGGAGCATTACAAATCAGTAACCAGCGACACTTAGAATATTTTTGGAGCAGTACAAATCAGTAACCACTGACACTTAGAATATTTTTGAGTCAGTACAAATCAGTAACCAGCGACACTTAGAATATTTTTCAGTCAGTACAAATCAGTAACCAGCGACACTTAGAATATTTTTGAGTCAGTACAAATCAGTAACCAGTGACACTTAGAATATTTTTGGAGCAGTACAAATCAGTAACCAGCGACACTTAGAATATTTTTGAAGCAGTACAAATCAGTAACCAAGTGCATTTTTGAATTGGTTACTGATTTCTCCGTTGAAGTTGGGGCTGCGGTTGGCTTCAGTTAGTGGTGGGGGCTTAATTTTCGCCGAGGGGAGCGTGTCCCGGTAGTGTCTCCGAGGAAGTGGTACCTATTGAAGGGGGTGTTTCTGAATTTGGGCCCTTTTTGAGTGGCATTGCCGGATGGGTTTTGTGTTGAAGGCTTCCAAATCGGGTAGCTCAGCCGGATTTGACCCGGCGGTTCTACCGACTGTCACGCCTTCGAGGGGGGACTGTTGTCTAAGTTCAGGCCGGATTTGGTGAATTTCCTAAGTCGGGAAGTGGTCCCAACGGGTTTGGGAGTGAACCTAACTGCTCATACCAACTTTGAGGCTTTGGGGCCGGGTAGCACAGTCGGATTTGACCCGGCGGTTCTGCCGAATGCCTGGCCTTCGAGGGGGGCCTGCCCTCTGAGTTCAGGCCGAATTTGGTGATTTTCCTAAGTCGGGAAGTGGTCCAAACGGGGATGGGAGTGAACCTGACAGCTCATACCGACTTTGGGGCTTCCAAGCCGGGTAGCTCAACCGGATTTGATCCAGCGGTTCTAGCGACTGCCACGGCTTCGAGGGGGGACTGTTGTCTAAGTTCAGGCCGAATTTGGTGAATTTCCCGAGTCGGGAAGTGGTCCAAACGGGGATGGGAGTGAACCTGACAGCTCTTACCGACATTGAGGCTTCGGGGCCGGGTAGCTCAGTCGGATTTGACCCGGCGATTCTGCCGACTTCCACGCCTTCGAGCGGGGACTCTCCTCTAAGTTCAGGCCGAATTTGGTGAATTTCCTAAGTCGGGAAGTGGTCCAAACGGGGATGGGAGTGAACCTAACTGCTCATACCAACTTTGAGGCTTTGGGGCCGGGTAGCACAGTCGGATTTGACCCGGCGGTTCTGCCGAATGCCTGGCCTTCGAGGGGGGCCTGCCCTCTGAGTTCAGGCCGAATTTGGTGATTTTCCTAAGTCGGGAAGTGGTCCAAACGGGGATGGGAGTGAACCTGACAGCTCATACCGACTTTGGGGCTTCCAAGCCGGGTAGCTCAACCGGATTTGATCCAGCGGTTCTAGCGACTGCCACGGCTTCGAGGGGGGACTGTTGTCTAAGTTCAGGCCGAATTTGGTGAATTTCCCGAGTCGGGAAGTGGTCCAAACGGGGATGGGAGTGAACCTGACAGCTCTTACCGACATTGAGGCTTCGGGGCCGGGTAGCTCAGTCGGATTTGACCCGGCGATTCTGCCGACTTCCACGCCTTCGAGCGGGGACTCTCCTCTAAGTTCAGGCCGAATTTGGTGAATTTCCTAAGTCGGGAAGTGGTCCAAACGGGGATGGGAGTGAACCTAACTGCTCATACCAACTTTGAGGCTTTGGGGGCCGGGTAGCACAGTCGGATTTGACCCGGCGGTTCTGCCGAATGCCTGGCCTTCGAGGGGGGGCCTGCCCTCTGAGTTCAGGCCGAATTTGGTGATTTTCCTAAGTCGGGAAGTGGTCCAAACGGGGATGGGAGTGAACCTGACAGCTCATACCGACTTTGGGGCTTCCAAGCCGGGTAGCTCAACCGGATTTGATCCGGCGGTTCTAGCGACTGCCACGGCTTCGAGGGGGGACTGTTGTCTAAGTTCAGGCCGAATTTGGTGAATTTCCCGAGTCGGGAAGTGGTCCAAACGGGGATGGGAGTGAACCTGACAGCTCTTACCGACATTGAGGCTTCGGGGCCGGGTAGCTCAGTCGGATTTGACCCGGCGATTCTGCCGACTTCCACGCCTTCGAGCGGGGACTCTCCTCTAAGTTCAGGCCGAATTTGGTGAATTTCCTAAGTCGGGAAGTGGTCCAAACGGGGATGGGAGTGAACCTGACAGCTCTTACCGACTTTGGGGCTTCCAAGCCGGGTAGCTCAACCGGATTTGATCCGGCGGTTCTAGCGACTGTCACGCCTTCGAGGGGGGACTGTTGTATAAGTTCAGGCCGAATTTGGTGAATTTCCCGAGTCGGGAAGTGGTCCAAACGGGGATGGGAGTGAACCTGACAGCTCTTACCGACTTTGGGGCTTCCAAGCCGGGTAGCTCAACCGGATTTGATCCGGCGGTTCTGCCGACTGTCACGCCTTCGAGGGGGGACTGTTGTATAAGTTCAGGCCGAATTTGGTGAATTTCCCGAGTCGGGAAGTGGTCCAAACGGGGATGGGAGTGAACCTGACAGCTCTTACCGACTTTGAGGCTTCGGGGCCGGGTAGCTCAGCCGGATTTGATCCGGCGGTTCTGCCGACTGTCACGCCTTCGAGGGGGGACTGTCCTCTGAGTTCAGGCCGAATTTGGTGAATTTCCCGAGTCGGGAAGTGGTCCAAACGGGGATGGGAGTGAACCTGACAGCTCATACCGACTTTGAGGCTTCCAAGCCGGGTAGCTCAGCCGGATTTGACCCGGCGATTCTGCCGACTTCCACGCCTTCGAGGGGGGACTGCCCTCTGAGTTCAGGCCGAATTTGGTGCATTTCCCGAGTCGGGAAGTGGTCTCTGTCACAACGGGGGCAAGTGTCTGAAGAGGTAAAGTGAGTAACCAGCACAGCTTAGGGAAGGGTTCCAAAGTTCTCAACAATGTGAATTCGGTTACCAGGAAAGCTTAGGAAAGCTGCCTGACTGTCCCAAACGAATGAACTGCAAAACTTAGGGAACATGCCCGAAGATGCTTAAAAGTGTGAAATCAGTAAGCAGGAAAGCATAGGAAAGTGCCTGAAAGTGCTAAATGAGTAACATGAAAAACGTAGAAAAATGCCCGAAAATGTTTAAAAGTGTGAACTCAGTAACCAGCAAAACTTAGTAAAACGTTGGAAAAGCAGAAATGAGTAACCAGAAAAACTTAGAAAAATGTTTGAAAATGAGAAATGAGTAACCAGAAAAACTTAGAAAAATGTTTGAAAATGAGAAATGAGTAACCAAGAAAACTTAGAAAAATGCCCAAAAAGAAGAAATCAGTAACCAGAAAAACTTAGAAAAATGTTTGAAAATGAGAAATGAGTAACCAGAAAAACTTAGAAAAATGTTTGAAAATGAGAAATGAGTAACCAAGAAAACTTAGAAAAATGCCCAAAAAGAAGAAATCAGTAACCAGAAAAACTTAGAAAAATGTTTGAAAATGAGAAATGAGTAACCAAGAAAACTTAGAAAAATGTTTGAAAATGAGAAATGAGTAACCAAGAAAACTTAGAAAAATGCCCAAAAAGAAGAAATCAGTAACCAGAAAAACTTAGAAAAATGTTTGAAAATGAGAAATGAGTAACCAAGAAAACTTAGAAAAATGCCCAAAAAGAAGAAATCAGTAACCAGAAAAACTTAGAAAAATGTTTGAAAATGAGAAATGAGTAACCAGAAAAACTTAGAAAAATGTTTGAAAATGAGAAATGAGTAACCAAGAAAACTTAGAAAAATGCCCAAAAAGAAGAAATCAGTAACCAGAAAAACTTAGAAAAATGTTTGAAAATGAGAAATGAGTAACCAAGAAAACTTAGAAAAATGCCCGAAAAGAAGAAATCAGTAACCAGAAAAACTTAGAAAAATTTTCGGCCAAGTGTGAAAAATATTCTAAGTGTCAGCGGAGGAAAATGCCGAAGCATCGGGAAAGATTCAAAAACTCATGCCGAACATGAGTTCCGAAGTGCCGGAGGAACTGGGCGAATTGAGCCCGGCGGTTGGCCAGATGTCGTTTTGAGTCTGCAGCCCGAAAACTTTAACTTTGTCTGCCGCGGAAGTCTGGACCGGGAAAAATCCAAACGGTTTTGCCGGGTTCGAGTTCCAGAGCGAAGCAGTCGAATTTGAAATTCAGACCCATTCAGTGCCACTTGACATTGTGACACAGTGAGGTTGGCGGGGTACCCGGAGATTTCTGGGAACACGATTTTTAGAACAAAATGGCGGCGCGGGACCACTTTGAAAGGCATCCGAAAAACGGTTCCGCGGGCAGAGCACTTGAATGACAGGCCTGTGTGCATGCCCAAGAGCTCTCGGAAGTCTAATTTTTGACACTTTGTCAAATTTTCGACAGACTTACCCAACTCTTGCTGCCTGTTCTAAGAATCAGTCAGAGGCCTGTGCGGCGGTCTCTTGACACTTTGGAGGGCGGGCAAACCCCACGTTGACTCCGGCCGTCCCTCCAAAAGGCACTTGCTATTGGGGGAAAGGATTGCAAGTAGCCTGGTTCCCGTGGGAGCGGCCAGGAAGGGTGCAGGCTGGCCCTTGCCTGAGCATTCCCAAAACCCTCTTCCGCTGAGAGCAGACCTCGCACGCCGCACTACCGGCTCTGGGAGTGGTTGGCCGCTATTGTACATAGTCCGGTCCTTCCTCTGCCACCCGGCAAGTGCGATGGCTCTGCCGCCCTGCGGTGCTCGTCACCCAGGTTTGGGGAACACGATACTTAGAACATGTTGGCGGCTCGGGACCTGCAGGCGAAAGGGGCCCCGTGGTGCTGAGCACATCGACCTCGGGTCTCAGTGCAAGCCGGAGAGTTCGCGGAAGTCTTAAAAGATTTTGACATCTGCTCAATTCTTTGACAGGCTTGCCTGACTCTTTCCGTCCGTTCTAAGAATCAGTCGGAGGCCGGGGCGGGGACGGTCTCTTGACACACGGAGGGTTGGCTTCCCTCCTCAGGTGTTTGTGTCGAAAATGAAGGCGAGAGATGCAAGCGTCCTGGTTCCCCTGGGTGCTGCCAGCAAGGGTGCAGGCTGACCCTTGCCTGAGCACTCCCAAAAGCCTCTTAAGCTGAGAGCAGGCGCCGCACTACCGGCTCTGGGAGTCGTTGGCCGCTATTGTACATAGTCCGGTCCTTCCTCTGCCACCCGGCAAGTGCGATGGCTCTGCCTCCCTGCGGTGCTCGTCACCCAGGTTTGGGGAACACGATACTTAGAACATGTTGGCGGCTCGGGACCTGCAGGCGAAGGGGGCCCCGTGGTGCTGAGCACATCGACCTCGCGTCTCAGTGCAAGCCGGAGAGTTCGCGGAAGTCTTAACAGGCTTGCCTGACTCTTTCCGTCCGTTCTAAGAATCAGTCGGAGGCCGGGGCGGGGACGGTCTCTTGACACACGGAGGGTTGGCTTCCCTCCTCAGGCGTTTGTGTCGAAAATGAAGGCGAGAGATGCAAGCGTCCTGGTTCCCCTGGGTGCTGCCAGCAAGGGTGCAGGCTGACCCTTGCCTGAGCACTCCCAAAAGCCTCTTAGGCTGAGAGCAGGCGCCGCACTACCGGCTCTGGGAGTCGTTGGCCGCTATTGTACATAGTCCGGTCCTTCCTCTGCCACCCGGCAAGTGCGATGGCTCTGCCTCCCTGCGGTGCCCGTCACCCAGGTTTGGAGAACACGATACTTAGAACATGTTGGCGGCTCGGGACCTGCAGGCGAAAGGGGCCCCGTGGTGCTGAGCACATCGACCTCGCGTCTCAGTGCAAGCCGGAGAGTTCGCGGAAGTCTTAACAGGCTTGCCTGACTCTTTCCGTCCGTTCTAAGAATCAGTCGGAGGCCGGGGCGGGGACGGTCTCTTGACACACGGAGGGTTGGCTTCCCTCCTCAGGCGTTTGTGTCGAAAATGAAGGCGAGAGATGCAAGCGTCCTGGTTCCCCTGGGTGCTGCCAGCAAG
>NW_026869241.1:137500-147500 GCF_020745735.1 Hemiscyllium ocellatum | reverse complement strand
GGAGCAGTACAAATCAGTAACCACTGACACTTAGAATATTTTTGAAGCAGTACAAATCAGTAACCGGCGACACTTAGAATATTTTTGAAGCAGTACAAATCAGTAACCACTGACACTTAGAATATTTTTGAAGCAGTACAAATCAGTAACCGGCGACACTTAGAATATTTTTGAAGCAGTACAAATCAGTAACCACTGACACTTAGAATATTTTTGAAGCAGTACAAATCAGTAACCGCTGACACTTAGAATATTTTTGAAGCAGTACAAATCAGTAACCAGCGACACTTAGAATATTTTTGGAGCAGTACAAATCAGTAACCAGCCCCACTTAGAATATTTTTGAGTCAGTACAAATCAGTAACCAGCGACACTTAGAATATTTTTGAAGCAGTACAAATCAGTAACCACTGACACTTAGAATATTTTTGAAGCAGTACAAATCAGTAACCAGCGACACTTAGAATATTTTTGAAGCAGTACAAATCAGTAACCAGCGACACTTAGAATATTTTTGGAGCAGTACAAATCAGTAACCAGCGACACTTAGAATATTTTTGAAGCAGTACAAATCAGTAACCAGCGACACTTAGAATATTTTTGGAGCAGTACAAATCAGTAACCAGCGACACTTAGAATATTTTTGAAGCAGTACAAATCAGTAACCACTGACACTTAGAATATTTTTGAAGCAGTACAAATCAGTAACCAGCGACACTTAGAATATTGTTGAAGCAGTACAAATCAGTAACCACTGACACTTAGAATATTTTTGAATCAGTACAAATCAGTAACCAGCGACACTTAGAATATTTTTGAAGCAGTACAAATCAGTAACCACTGACACTTAGAATATTTTTGAAGCAGTACAAATCAGTAACCGCTGACACTTAGAATATTTTTGAAGCAGTACAAATCAGTAACCAGCGACACTTAGAATATTTTTGGAGCAGTACAAATCAGTAACCAGCCCCACTTAGAATATTTTTGAGTCAGTACAAATCAGTAACCAGCGACACTTAGAATATTTTTGAAGCAGTACAAATCAGTAACCACTGACACTTAGAATATTTTTGAAGCAGTACAAATCAGTAACCAGCGACACTTAGAATATTTTTGAAGCAGTACAAATCAGTAACCAGCGACACTTAGAATATTTTTGGAGCAGTACAAATCAGTAACCAGCGACACTTAGAATATTTTTGAAGCAGTACAAATCAGTAACCAGCGACACTTAGAATATTTTTGGAGCAGTACAAATCAGTAACCAGCGACACTTAGAATATTTTTGAAGCAGTACAAATCAGTAACCACTGACACTTAGAATATTTTTGAAGCAGTACAAATCAGTAACCAGCGACACTTAGAATATTGTTGAAGCAGTACAAATCAGTAACCACTGACACTTAGAATATTTTTGAATCAGTACAAATCAGTAACCAGCGACACTTAGAATATTTTTGAAGCAGTACAAATCAGTAACCACTGACACTTAGAATATTTTTGAAGCAGTACAAATCAGTAACCAGCGACACTTAGAATATTTTTGAAGCAGTACAAATCAGTAACCAGCGACACTTAGAATATTTTTGGAGCAGTACAAATCAGTAACCAGCGACACTTAGAATATTTTTGAAGCAGTACAAATCAGTAACCACTGACACTTAGAATATTTTTGAAGCAGTACAAATCAGTAACCAGCGACACTTAGAATATTTTTGAAGCAGTACAAATCAGTAACCACTGACACTTAGAATATTTTTGAAGCAGTACAAATCAGTAACCGCTGACACTTAGAATATTTTTGAAGCAGTACAAATCAGTAACCAGCGACACTTAGAATATTTTTGGAGCAGTACAAATCAGTAACCACTGACACTTAGAATATTTTTGAAGCAGTACAAATCAGTAACCGGCGACACTTAGAATATTTTTGAAGCAGTACAAATCAGTAACCACTGACACTTAGAATATTTTTGAAGCAGTACAAATCAGTAACCGGCGACACTTAGAATATTTTTGAAGCAGTACAAATCAGTAACCACTGACACTTAGAATATTTTTGAAGCAGTACAAATCAGTAACCGCTGACACTTAGAATATTTTTGAAGCAGTACAAATCAGTAACCAGCGACACTTAGAATATTTTTGGAGCAGTACAAATCAGTAACCAGCCCCACTTAGAATATTTTTGAGTCAGTACAAATCAGTAACCAGCGACACTTAGAATATTTTTGAAGCAGTACAAATCAGTAACCACTGACACTTAGAATATTTTTGAAGCAGTACAAATCAGTAACCAGCGACACTTAGAATATTTTTGAAGCAGTACAAATCAGTAACCAGCGACACTTAGAATATTTTTGGAGCAGTACAAATCAGTAACCAGCGACACTTAGAATATTTTTGAAGCAGTACAAATCAGTAACCAGCGACACTTAGAATATTTTTGGAGCAGTACAAATCAGTAACCAGCGACACTTAGAATATTTTTGAAGCAGTACAAATCAGTAACCACTGACACTTAGAATATTTTTGAAGCAGTACAAATCAGTAACCAGCGACACTTAGAATATTTTTGAAGCAGTACAAATCAGTAACCACTGACACTTAGAATATTTTTGAAGCAGTACAAATCAGTAACCAGCGACACTTAGAATATTTTTGGAGCAGTACAAATCAGTAACCACTGACACTTAGAATATTTTTGAAGCAGTACAAATCAGTAACCAGCGACACTTAGAATATTTTTGAAGCAGTACAAATCAGTAACCACTGACACTTAGAATATTTTTGAAGCAGTACAAATCAGTAACCGCTGACACTTAGAATATTTTTGAAGCAGTACAAATCAGTAACCAGCGACACTTAGAATATTTTTGGAGCAGTACAAATCAGTAACCACTGACACTTAGAATATTTTTGAAGCAGTACAAATCAGTAACCAGCGACACTTAGAATATTTTTGGAGCAGTACAAATCAGTAACCACTGACACTTAGAATATTTTTGAAGCAGTACAAATCAGTAACCAGCGACACTTAGAATATTTTTGAAGCAGTACAAATCAGTAACCACTGACACTTAGAATATTTTTGAAGCAGTACAAATCAGTAACCAGCGACACTTAGAATATTTTTGAAGCAGTACAAATCAGTAACCAGAGACACTTAGAATATTTTTGGAGCAGTACAAATCAGTAACCAGCGACACTTAGAATATTTTTGACGCAGTACAAATCAGTAACCACTGACACTTAGAATATTTTTGAAGCAGTACAAATCAGTAACCAGCGACACTTAGAATATTTTTGAAGCAGTACAAATCAGTAACCGCTGACACTTAGAATATTTTTGAAGCAGTACAAATCAGTAACCAGCGACACTTAGAATATTTTTGGAGCATTACAAATCAGTAACCAGCGACACTTAGAATATTTTTGGAGCAGTACAAATCAGTAACCACTGACACTTAGAATATTTTTGAGTCAGTACAAATCAGTAACCAGCGACACTTAGAATATTTTTCAGTCAGTACAAATCAGTAACCAGCGACACTTAGAATATTTTTGAGTCAGTACAAATCAGTAACCAGTGACACTTAGAATATTTTTGGAGCAGTACAAATCAGTAACCAGCGACACTTAGAATATTTTTGAAGCAGTACAAATCAGTAACCAAGTGCATTTTTGAATTGGTTACTGATTTCTCCGTTGAAGTTGGGGCTGCGGTTGGCTTCAGTTAGTGGTGGGGGCTTAATTTTCGCCGAGGGGAGCGTGTCCCGGTAGTGTCTCCGAGGAAGTGGTACCTATTGAAGGGGGTGTTTCTGAATTTGGGCCCTTTTTGAGTGGCATTGCCGGATGGGTTTTGTGTTGAAGGCTTCCAAATCGGGTAGCTCAGCCGGATTTGACCCGGCGGTTCTACCGACTGTCACGCCTTCGAGGGGGGACTGTTGTCTAAGTTCAGGCCGGATTTGGTGAATTTCCTAAGTCGGGAAGTGGTCCCAACGGGTTTGGGAGTGAACCTAACTGCTCATACCAACTTTGAGGCTTTGGGGCCGGGTAGCACAGTCGGATTTGACCCGGCGGTTCTGCCGAATGCCTGGCCTTCGAGGGGGGCCTGCCCTCTGAGTTCAGGCCGAATTTGGTGATTTTCCTAAGTCGGGAAGTGGTCCAAACGGGGATGGGAGTGAACCTGACAGCTCATACCGACTTTGGGGCTTCCAAGCCGGGTAGCTCAACCGGATTTGATCCAGCGGTTCTAGCGACTGCCACGGCTTCGAGGGGGGACTGTTGTCTAAGTTCAGGCCGAATTTGGTGAATTTCCCGAGTCGGGAAGTGGTCCAAACGGGGATGGGAGTGAACCTGACAGCTCTTACCGACATTGAGGCTTCGGGGCCGGGTAGCTCAGTCGGATTTGACCCGGCGATTCTGCCGACTTCCACGCCTTCGAGCGGGGACTCTCCTCTAAGTTCAGGCCGAATTTGGTGAATTTCCTAAGTCGGGAAGTGGTCCAAACGGGGATGGGAGTGAACCTAACTGCTCATACCAACTTTGAGGCTTTGGGGCCGGGTAGCACAGTCGGATTTGACCCGGCGGTTCTGCCGAATGCCTGGCCTTCGAGGGGGGCCTGCCCTCTGAGTTCAGGCCGAATTTGGTGATTTTCCTAAGTCGGGAAGTGGTCCAAACGGGGATGGGAGTGAACCTGACAGCTCATACCGACTTTGGGGCTTCCAAGCCGGGTAGCTCAACCGGATTTGATCCAGCGGTTCTAGCGACTGCCACGGCTTCGAGGGGGGACTGTTGTCTAAGTTCAGGCCGAATTTGGTGAATTTCCCGAGTCGGGAAGTGGTCCAAACGGGGATGGGAGTGAACCTGACAGCTCTTACCGACATTGAGGCTTCGGGGCCGGGTAGCTCAGTCGGATTTGACCCGGCGATTCTGCCGACTTCCACGCCTTCGAGCGGGGACTCTCCTCTAAGTTCAGGCCGAATTTGGTGAATTTCCTAAGTCGGGAAGTGGTCCAAACGGGGATGGGAGTGAACCTAACTGCTCATACCAACTTTGAGGCTTTGGGGCCGGGTAGCACAGTCGGATTTGACCCGGCGGTTCTGCCGAATGCCTGGCCTTCGAGGGGGGCCTGCCCTCTGAGTTCAGGCCGAATTTGGTGATTTTCCTAAGTCGGGAAGTGGTCCAAACGGGGATGGGAGTGAACCTGACAGCTCATACCGACTTTGGGGCTTCCAAGCCGGGTAGCTCAACCGGATTTGATCCGGCGGTTCTAGCGACTGCCACGGCTTCGAGGGGGGACTGTTGTCTAAGTTCAGGCCGAATTTGGTGAATTTCCCGAGTCGGGAAGTGGTCCAAACGGGGATGGGAGTGAACCTGACAGCTCTTACCGACATTGAGGCTTCGGGGCCGGGTAGCTCAGTCGGATTTGACCCGGCGATTCTGCCGACTTCCACGCCTTCGAGCGGGGACTCTCCTCTAAGTTCAGGCCGAATTTGGTGAATTTCCTAAGTCGGGAAGTGGTCCAAACGGGGATGGGAGTGAACCTGACAGCTCTTACCGACTTTGGGGCTTCCAAGCCGGGTAGCTCAACCGGATTTGATCCGGCGGTTCTAGCGACTGTCACGCCTTCGAGGGGGGACTGTTGTATAAGTTCAGGCCGAATTTGGTGAATTTCCCGAGTCGGGAAGTGGTCCAAACGGGGATGGGAGTGAACCTGACAGCTCTTACCGACTTTGGGGCTTCCAAGCCGGGTAGCTCAACCGGATTTGATCCGGCGGTTCTGCCGACTGTCACGCCTTCGAGGGGGGACTGTTGTATAAGTTCAGGCCGAATTTGGTGAATTTCCCGAGTCGGGAAGTGGTCCAAACGGGGATGGGAGTGAACCTGACAGCTCTTACCGACTTTGAGGCTTCGGGGCCGGGTAGCTCAGCCGGATTTGATCCGGCGGTTCTGCCGACTGTCACGCCTTCGAGGGGGGACTGTCCTCTGAGTTCAGGCCGAATTTGGTGAATTTCCCGAGTCGGGAAGTGGTCCAAACGGGGATGGGAGTGAACCTGACAGCTCATACCGACTTTGAGGCTTCCAAGCCGGGTAGCTCAGCCGGATTTGACCCGGCGATTCTGCCGACTTCCACGCCTTCGAGGGGGGACTGCCCTCTGAGTTCAGGCCGAATTTGGTGCATTTCCCGAGTCGGGAAGTGGTCTCTGTCACAACGGGGGCAAGTGTCTGAAGAGGTAAAGTGAGTAACCAGCACAGCTTAGGGAAGGGTTCCAAAGTTCTCAACAATGTGAATTCGGTTACCAGGAAAGCTTAGGAAAGCTGCCTGACTGTCCCAAACGAATGAACTGCAAAACTTAGGGAACATGCCCGAAGATGCTTAAAAGTGTGAAATCAGTAAGCAGGAAAGCATAGGAAAGTGCCTGAAAGTGCTAAATGAGTAACATGAAAAA
Organism: Hemiscyllium ocellatum; assembly: GCF_020745735.1. Lineage (NCBI taxonomy): Eukaryota > Metazoa > Chordata > Chondrichthyes > Orectolobiformes > Hemiscylliidae > Hemiscyllium > Hemiscyllium ocellatum. Next base: position 141,042 of record NW_026869241.1, on the reverse strand, counting down.
CGTAGAAAAATGCCCGAAAATGTTTAAAAGTGTGAACTCAGTAACCAGCAAAACTTAGTAAAACGTTGGAAAAGCAGAAATGAGTAACCAGAAAAACTTAGAAAAATGTTTGAAAATGAGAAATGAGTAACCAGAAAAACTTAGAAAAATGTTTGAAAATGAGAAATGAGTAACCAAGAAAACTTAGAAAAATGCCCAAAAAGAAGAAATCAGTAACCAGAAAAACTTAGAAAAATGTTTGAAAATGAGAAATGAGTAACCAGAAAAACTTAGAAAAATGTTTGAAAATGAGAAATGAGTAACCAAGAAAACTTAGAAAAATGCCCAAAAAGAAGAAATCAGTAACCAGAAAAACTTAGAAAAATGTTTGAAAATGAGAAATGAGTAACCAAGAAAACTTAGAAAAATGTTTGAAAATGAGAAATGAGTAACCAAGAAAACTTAGAAAAATGCCCAAAAAGAAGAAATCAGTAACCAGAAAAACTTAGAAAAATGTTTGAAAATGAGAAATGAGTAACCAAGAAAACTTAGAAAAATGCCCAAAAAGAAGAAATCAGTAACCAGAAAAACTTAGAAAAATGTTTGAAAATGAGAAATGAGTAACCAGAAAAACTTAGAAAAATGTTTGAAAATGAGAAATGAGTAACCAAGAAAACTTAGAAAAATGCCCAAAAAGAAGAAATCAGTAACCAGAAAAACTTAGAAAAATGTTTGAAAATGAGAAATGAGTAACCAAGAAAACTTAGAAAAATGCCCGAAAAGAAGAAATCAGTAACCAGAAAAACTTAGAAAAATTTTCGGCCAAGTGTGAAAAATATTCTAAGTGTCAGCGGAGGAAAATGCCGAAGCATCGGGAAAGATTCAAAAACTCATGCCGAACATGAGTTCCGAAGTGCCGGAGGAACTGGGCGAATTGAGCCCGGCGGTTGGCCAGATGTCGTTTTGAGTCTGCAGCCCGAAAACTTTAACTTTGTCTGCCGCGGAAGTCTGGACCGGGAAAAATCCAAACGGTTTTGCCGGGTTCGAGTTCCAGAGCGAAGCAGTCGAATTTGAAATTCAGACCCATTCAGTGCCACTTGACATTGTGACACAGTGAGGTTGGCGGGGTACCCGGAGATTTCTGGGAACACGATTTTTAGAACAAAATGGCGGCGCGGGACCACTTTGAAAGGCATCCGAAAAACGGTTCCGCGGGCAGAGCACTTGAATGACAGGCCTGTGTGCATGCCCAAGAGCTCTCGGAAGTCTAATTTTTGACACTTTGTCAAATTTTCGACAGACTTACCCAACTCTTGCTGCCTGTTCTAAGAATCAGTCAGAGGCCTGTGCGGCGGTCTCTTGACACTTTGGAGGGCGGGCAAACCCCACGTTGACTCCGGCCGTCCCTCCAAAAGGCACTTGCTATTGGGGGAAAGGATTGCAAGTAGCCTGGTTCCCGTGGGAGCGGCCAGGAAGGGTGCAGGCTGGCCCTTGCCTGAGCATTCCCAAAACCCTCTTCCGCTGAGAGCAGACCTCGCACGCCGCACTACCGGCTCTGGGAGTGGTTGGCCGCTATTGTACATAGTCCGGTCCTTCCTCTGCCACCCGGCAAGTGCGATGGCTCTGCCGCCCTGCGGTGCTCGTCACCCAGGTTTGGGGAACACGATACTTAGAACATGTTGGCGGCTCGGGACCTGCAGGCGAAAGGGGCCCCGTGGTGCTGAGCACATCGACCTCGGGTCTCAGTGCAAGCCGGAGAGTTCGCGGAAGTCTTAAAAGATTTTGACATCTGCTCAATTCTTTGACAGGCTTGCCTGACTCTTTCCGTCCGTTCTAAGAATCAGTCGGAGGCCGGGGCGGGGACGGTCTCTTGACACACGGAGGGTTGGCTTCCCTCCTCAGGTGTTTGTGTCGAAAATGAAGGCGAGAGATGCAAGCGTCCTGGTTCCCCTGGGTGCTGCCAGCAAGGGTGCAGGCTGACCCTTGCCTGAGCACTCCCAAAAGCCTCTTAAGCTGAGAGCAGGCGCCGCACTACCGGCTCTGGGAGTCGTTGGCCGCTATTGTACATAGTCCGGTCCTTCCTCTGCCACCCGGCAAGTGCGATGGCTCTGCCTCCCTGCGGTGCTCGTCACCCAGGTTTGGGGAACACGATACTTAGAACATGTTGGCGGCTCGGGACCTGCAGGCGAAGGGGGCCCCGTGGTGCTGAGCACATCGACCTCGCGTCTCAGTGCAAGCCGGAGAGTTCGCGGAAGTCTTAACAGGCTTGCCTGACTCTTTCCGTCCGTTCTAAGAATCAGTCGGAGGCCGGGGCGGGGACGGTCTCTTGACACACGGAGGGTTGGCTTCCCTCCTCAGGCGTTTGTGTCGAAAATGAAGGCGAGAGATGCAAGCGTCCTGGTTCCCCTGGGTGCTGCCAGCAAGGGTGCAGGCTGACCCTTGCCTGAGCACTCCCAAAAGCCTCTTAGGCTGAGAGCAGGCGCCGCACTACCGGCTCTGGGAGTCGTTGGCCGCTATTGTACATAGTCCGGTCCTTCCTCTGCCACCCGGCAAGTGCGATGGCTCTGCCTCCCTGCGGTGCCCGTCACCCAGGTTTGGAGAACACGATACTTAGAACATGTTGGCGGCTCGGGACCTGCAGGCGAAAGGGGCCCCGTGGTGCTGAGCACATCGACCTCGCGTCTCAGTGCAAGCCGGAGAGTTCGCGGAAGTCTTAACAGGCTTGCCTGACTCTTTCCGTCCGTTCTAAGAATCAGTCGGAGGCCGGGGCGGGGACGGTCTCTTGACACACGGAGGGTTGGCTTCCCTCCTCAGGCGTTTGTGTCGAAAATGAAGGCGAGAGATGCAAGCGTCCTGGTTCCCCTGGGTGCTGCCAGCAAGGGTGCAGGCTGACCCTTGCCTGAGCACTCCCAGAAGCCTCTTAGGCTGAGAGCAGACGCCGCACTACCGGCTCTGGGAGTCGTTGGCCGCTATTGTACATAGTCCGGTCCTTCCTCTGCCACCCGGCAAGTGCGATGGCTCTGCCTCCCTGCGGTGCCCGTCACCCAGGTTTGGAGAACACGATACTAAGAACATGTTGGCGGCTCGGGACCTGCAGGCGAAAGGGGCCCCGTGGTGCTTAGCACATCGACCTCGCGTCTCAGTGCAAGCCGGAGAGTTCGCGGAAGTCTAAAGCTTTTGACATTCGCTCAAAGCTTTGACAGGCTTGCCCGACTCTTTCCGTCCGTTCTAAGAATCAGTCAGAGGCTGGTGGGGAGGTCTCTTGACGCAAGGGGAGGGGTGGCGTCCCTCCTCAGGCGCTTGTGTCGAAAATGAAGGCGAGAGATGCAAGCGTCCTGGTTCCCCTGGGTGCTGCCAGCAAGGGTGCAGGCTGACCCTTGCCTGAGCACTCCCAGAAGCCTCTTAGGCTGAGAGCAGACGCCGCACAACCGGCTCTGGGAGTCGTTGGCCGCTATTGTACATAGTCCGGTCCTTCCTCTGCCACCCGGCAAGTGCGATGGCTCTGCCTCCCTGCGGTGCCCGTCACCCAGGATTGGAGAACACGATACTAAGAACATGTTGGC
>NW_026869241.1:117500-125000 GCF_020745735.1 Hemiscyllium ocellatum | reverse complement strand
TATTTTTGAAGCAGTACAAATCAGTAACCAGCGACACTTAGAATATTTTTGAAGCAGTACAAATCAGTAACCAGCGACACTTAGAATATTTTTGAAGCAGTACAAATCAGTAACCAGCTGACACTTAGAATATTTTTGAAGCAGTACAAATCAGTAACCACGACACTTAGAATATTTTTGAAGCAGTACAAATCAGTAACCAGCGACACTTAGAATATTTTTGGAGCAGTACAAATCAGTAACCAGCGACACTTAGAATATTTTTGGAGCAGTACAAATCAGTAACCACTGACACTTAGAATATTTTTGAAGCAGTACAAATCAGTAACCAGCGACACTTAGAATATTTTTGAAGCAGTACAAATCAGTAACCGCTGACACTTAGAATATTTTTGAAGCAGTACAAATCAGTAACCAGCGACACTTAGAATATTTTTGGAGCAGTACAAATCAGTAACCAGCGACACTTAGAATATTTTTGGAGCAGTACAAATCAGTAACCACTGACACTTAGAATATTTTTGAGCAGTACAAATCAGTAACCAGCGACACTTAGAATATTTTTCAGCAGTACAAATCAGTAACCAGCGACACTTAGAATATTTTTGATCAGTACAAATCAGTAACCAGTGACACTTAGAATATTTTTGAAGCAGTACAAATCAGTAACCAGCGACACTTAGAATATTTTTGAAGCAGTACAAATCAGTAACCAAGTGCATTTTTGAATTGGTTACTGATTTCTCCGTTGAAGTTGGGGCTGCGGTTGGCTTCAGTTAGTGGTGGGGGCTTAATTTTCGCCGAGGGGAGCGTGTCCCGGTAGTGTCTCCGAGGAAGTGGTACCTATTGAAGGGGGTGTTTCTGAATTTGGGCCCTTTTTGAGTGGCATTGCCGGATGGGTTTTGTGTTGAAGGCTTCCAAATCGGGTAGCTCAGCCGGATTTGACCCGGCGGTTCTACCGACTGTCACGCCTTCGAGGGGGGACTGTTGTCTAAGTTCAGGCCGGATTTGGTGAATTTCCTAAGTCGGGAAGTGGTCCCAACGGGTTTGGGAGTGAACCTAACTGCTCATACCAACTTTGAGGCTTTGGGGCCGGGTAGCACAGTCGGATTTGACCCGGCGGTTCTGCCGAATGCCTGGCCTTCGAGGGGGGCCTGCCCTCTGAGTTCAGGCCGAATTTGGTGATTTTCCTAAGTCGGGAAGTGGTCCAAACGGGGATGGGAGTGAACCTGACAGCTCATACCGACTTTGGGGCTTCCAAGCCGGGTAGCTCAACCGGATTTGATCCAGCGGTTCTAGCGACTGCCACGGCTTCGAGGGGGGACTGTTGTCTAAGTTCAGGCCGAATTTGGTGAATTTCCCGAGTCGGGAAGTGGTCCAAACGGGGATGGGAGTGAACCTGACAGCTCTTACCGACATTGAGGCTTCGGGGCCGGGTAGCTCAGTCGGATTTGACCCGGCGATTCTGCCGACTTCCACGCCTTCGAGCGGGGACTCTCCTCTAAGTTCAGGCCGAATTTGGTGAATTTCCTAAGTCGGGAAGTGGTCCAAACGGGGATGGGAGTGAACCTAACTGCTCATACCAACTTTGAGGCTTTGGGGCCGGGTAGCACAGTCGGATTTGACCCGGCGGTTCTGCCGAATGCCTGGCCTTCGAGGGGGGCCTGCCCTCTGAGTTCAGGCCGAATTTGGTGATTTTCCTAAGTCGGGAAGTGGTCCAAACGGGGATGGGAGTGAACCTGACAGCTCATACCGACTTTGGGGCTTCCAAGCCGGGTAGCTCAACCGGATTTGATCCGGCGGTTCTAGCGACTGCCACGGCTTCGAGGGGGGACTGTTGTCTAAGTTCAGGCCGAATTTGGTGAATTTCCCGAGTCGGGAAGTGGTCCAAACGGGGATGGGAGTGAACCTGACAGCTCTTACCGACATTGAGGCTTCGGGGCCGGGTAGCTCAGTCGGATTTGACCCGGCGATTCTGCCGACTTCCACGCCTTCGAGCGGGGACTCTCCTCTAAGTTCAGGCCGAATTTGGTGAATTTCCTAAGTCGGGAAGTGGTCCAAACGGGGATGGGAGTGAACCTAACTGCTCATACCAACTTTGAGGCTTTGGGGCCGGGTAGCACAGTCGGATTTGACCCGGCGGTTCTGCCGAATGCCTGGCCTTCGAGGGGGGCCTGCCCTCTGAGTTCAGGCCGAATTTGGTGATTTTCCTAAGTCGGGAAGTGGTCCAAACGGGGATGGGAGTGAACCTGACAGCTCATACCGACTTTGGGGCTTCCAAGCCGGGTAGCTCAACCGGATTTGATCCGGCGGTTCTAGCGACTGCCACGGCTTCGAGGGGGGACTGTTGTCTAAGTTCAGGCCGAATTTGGTGAATTTCCCGAGTCGGGAAGTGGTCCAAACGGGGATGGGAGTGAACCTGACAGCTCTTACCGACATTGAGGCTTCGGGGCCGGGTAGCTCAGTCGGATTTGACCCGGCGATTCTGCCGACTTCCACGCCTTCGAGCGGGGACTCTCCTCTAAGTTCAGGCCGAATTTGGTGAATTTCCTAAGTCGGGAAGTGGTCCAAACGGGGATGGGAGTGAACCTGACAGCTCTTACCGACTTTGGGGCTTCCAAGCCGGGTAGCTCAACCGGATTTGATCCGGCGGTTCTAGCGACTGTCACGCCTTCGAGGGGGGACTGTTGTATAAGTTCAGGCCGAATTTGGTGAATTTCCCGAGTCGGGAAGTGGTCCAAACGGGGATGGGAGTGAACCTGACAGCTCTTACCGACTTTGGGGCTTCCAAGCCGGGTAGCTCAACCGGATTTGATCCGGCGGTTCTGCCGACTGTCACGCCTTCGAGGGGGGACTGTTGTATAAGTTCAGGCCGAATTTGGTGAATTTCCCGAGTCGGGAAGTGGTCCAAACGGGGATGGGAGTGAACCTGACAGCTCTTACCGACTTTGAGGCTTCGGGGCCGGGTAGCTCAGCCGGATTTGATCCGGCGGTTCTGCCGACTGTCACGCCTTCGAGGGGGGACTGTCCTCTGAGTTCAGGCCGAATTTGGTGAATTTCCCGAGTCGGGAAGTGGTCCAAACGGGGATGGGAGTGAACCTGACAGCTCATACCGACTTTGAGGCTTCCAAGCCGGGTAGCTCAGCCGGATTTGACCCGGCGATTCTGCCGACTTCCACGCCTTCGAGGGGGGACTGCCCTCTGAGTTCAGGCCGAATTTGGTGCATTTCCCGAGTCGGGAAGTGGTCTCTGTCACAACGGGGGCAAGTGTCTGAAGAGGTAAAGTGAGTAACCAGCACAGCTTAGGGAAGGGTTCCAAAGTTCTCAACAATGTGAATTCGGTTACCAGGAAAGCTTAGGAAAGCTGCCTGACTGTCCCAAACGAATGAACTGCAAAACTTAGGGAACATGCCCGAAGATGCTTAAAAGTGTGAAATCAGTAAGCAGGAAAGCATAGGAAAGTGCCTGAAAGTGCTAAATGAGTAACATGAAAAACGTAGAAAAATGCCCGAAAATGTTTAAAAGTGTGAACTCAGTAACCAGCAAAACTTAGTAAAACGTTGGAAAAGCAGAAATGAGTAACCAGAAAAACTTAGAAAAATGTTTGAAAATGAGAAATGAGTAACCAGAAAAACTTAGAAAAATGTTTGAAAATGAGAAATGAGTAACCAAGAAAACTTAGAAAAATGCCCAAAAAGAAGAAATCAGTAACCAGAAAAACTTAGAAAAATGTTTGAAAATGAGAAATGAGTAACCAGAAAAACTTAGAAAAATGTTTGAAAATGAGAAATGAGTAACCAAGAAAACTTAGAAAAATGCCCAAAAAGAAGAAATCAGTAACCAGAAAAACTTAGAAAAATGTTTGAAAATGAGAAATGAGTAACCAAGAAAACTTAGAAAAATGTTTGAAAATGAGAAATGAGTAACCAAGAAAACTTAGAAAAATGCCCAAAAAGAAGAAATCAGTAACCAGAAAAACTTAGAAAAATGTTTGAAAATGAGAAATGAGTAACCAAGAAAACTTAGAAAAATGCCCAAAAAGAAGAAATCAGTAACCAGAAAAACTTAGAAAAATGTTTGAAAATGAGAAATGAGTAACCAGAAAAACTTAGAAAAATGTTTGAAAATGAGAAATGAGTAACCAAGAAAACTTAGAAAAATGCCCAAAAAGAAGAAATCAGTAACCAGAAAAACTTAGAAAAATGTTTGAAAATGAGAACTGAGTAACCAAGAAAACTTAGAAAAATGCCCGAAAAGAAGAAATCAGTAACCAGAAAAACTTAGAAAAATTTTCGGCCAAGTGTGAAAAATATTCTAAGTGTCAGCGGAGGAAAATGCCGAAGCATCGGGAAAGATTCAAAAACTCATGCCGAACATGAGTTCCGAAGTGCCGGAGGAACTGGGCGAATTGAGCCCGGCGGTTGGCCAGATGTCGTTTTGAGTCTGCAGCCCGAAAACTTTAACTTTGTCTGCCGCGGAAGTCTGGACCGGGAAAAATCCAAACGGTTTTGCCGGGTTCGAGTTCCAGAGCGAAGCAGTCGAATTTGAAATTCAGACCCATTCAGTGCCACTTGACATTGTGACACAGTGAGGTTGGCGGGGTACCCGGAGATTTCTGGGAACACGATTTTTAGAACAAAATGGCGGCGCGGGACCACTTTGAAAGGCATCCGAAAAACGGTTCCGCGGGCAGAGCACTTGAATGACAGGCCTGTGTGCATGCCCAAGAGCTCTCGGAAGTCTAATTTTTGACACTTTGTCAAATTTTCGACAGACTTACCCAACTCTTGCTGCCTGTTCTAAGAATCAGTCAGAGGCCTGTGCGGCGGTCTCTTGACACTTTGGAGGGCGGGCAAACCCCACGTTGACTCCGGCCGTCCCTCCAAAAGGCACTTGCTATTGGGGGAAAGGATTGCAAGTAGCCTGGTTCCCGTGGGAGCGGCCAGGAAGGGTGCAGGCTGGCCCTTGCCTGAGCATTCCCAAAACCCTCTTCCGCTGAGAGCAGACCTCGCACGCCGCACTACCGGCTCTGGGAGTGGTTGGCCGCTATTGTACATAGTCCGGTCCTTCCTCTGCCACCCGGCAAGTGCGATGGCTCTGCCGCCCTGCGGTGCTCGTCACCCAGGTTTGGGGAACACGATACTTAGAACATGTTGGCGGCTCGGGACCTGCAGGCGAAAGGGGCCCCGTGGTGCTGAGCACATCGACCTCGGGTCTCAGTGCAAGCCGGAGAGTTCGCGGAAGTCTTAAAAGATTTTGACATCTGCTCAATTCTTTGACAGGCTTGCCTGACTCTTTCCGTCCGTTCTAAGAATCAGTCGGAGGCCGGGGCGGGGACGGTCTCTTGACACACGGAGGGTTGGCTTCCCTCCTCAGGTGTTTGTGTCGAAAATGAAGGCGAGAGATGCAAGCGTCCTGGTTCCCCTGGGTGCTGCCAGCAAGGGTGCAGGCTGACCCTTGCCTGAGCACTCCCAAAAGCCTCTTAAGCTGAGAGCAGGCGCCGCACTACCGGCTCTGGGAGTCGTTGGCCGCTATTGTACATAGTCCGGTCCTTCCTCTGCCACCCGGCAAGTGCGATGGCTCTGCCTCCCTGCGGTGCTCGTCACCCAGGTTTGGGGAACACGATACTTAGAACATGTTGGCGGCTCGGGACCTGCAGGCGAAGGGGGCCCCGTGGTGCTGAGCACATCGACCTCGCGTCTCAGTGCAAGCCGGAGAGTTCGCGGAAGTCTTAACAGGCTTGCCTGACTCTTTCCGTCCGTTCTAAGAATCAGTCGGAGGCCGGGGCGGGGACGGTCTCTTGACACACGGAGGGTTGGCTTCCCTCCTCAGGCGTTTGTGTCGAAAATGAAGGCGAGAGATGCAAGCGTCCTGGTTCCCCTGGGTGCTGCCAGCAAGGGTGCAGGCTGACCCTTGCCTGAGCACTCCCAAAAGCCTCTTAGGCTGAGAGCAGGCGCCGCACTACCGGCTCTGGGAGTCGTTGGCCGCTATTGTACATAGTCCGGTCCTTCCTCTGCCACCCGGCAAGTGCGATGGCTCTGCCTCCCTGCGGTGCCCGTCACCCAGGTTTGGAGAACACGATACTTAGAACATGTTGGCGGCTCGGGACCTGCAGGCGAAAGGGGCCCCGTGGTGCTGAGCACATCGACCTCGCGTCTCAGTGCAAGCCGGAGAGTTCGCGGAAGTCTTAACAGGCTTGCCTGACTCTTTCCGTCCGTTCTAAGAATCAGTCGGAGGCCGGGGCGGGGACGGTCTCTTGACACACGGAGGGTTGGCTTCCCTCCTCAGGCGTTTGTGTCGAAAATGAAGGCGAGAGATGCAAGCGTCCTGGTTCCCCTGGGTGCTGCCAGCAAGGGTGCAGGCTGACCCTTGCCTGAGCACTCCCAGAAGCCTCTTAGGCTGAGAGCAGACGCCGCACTACCGGCTCTGGGAGTCGTTGGCCGCTATTGTACATAGTCCGGTCCTTCCTCTGCCACCCGGCAAGTGCGATGGCTCTGCCTCCCTGCGGTGCCCGTCACCCAGGTTTGGAGAACACGATACTAAGAACATGTTGGCGGCTCGGGACCTGCAGGCGAAAGGGGCCCCGTGGTGCTTAGCACATCGACCTCGCGTCTCAGTGCAAGCCGGAGAGTTCGCGGAAGTCTAAAGCTTTTGACATTCGCTCAAAGCTTTGACAGGCTTGCCCGACTCTTTCCGTCCGTTCTAAGAATCAGTCAGAGGCTGGTGGGGAGGTCTCTTGACGCAAGGGGAGGGGTGGCGTCCCTCCTCAGGCGCTTGTGTCGAAAATGAAGGCGAGAGATGCAAGCGTCCTTGTTCCCCTGGGTGCTGCCAGCAAGGGTGCAGGCTGACCCTTGCCTGAGCACTCCCAGAAGCCTCTTAGGCTGAGAGCAGACGCCGCACAACCGGCTCTGGGAGTCGTTGGCCGCTATTGTACATAGTCCGGTCCTTCCTCTGCCACCCGGCAAGTGCGATGGCTCTGCCTCCCTGCGGTGCCCGTCACCCAGGATTGGAGAACACGATACTAAGAACATGTTGGCGGCTCGGGACCTGCAGGCGAAAGGGGCCCCGTGGTGCTTAGCACATCGACCTCGCGTCTCAGTGCAAGCCGGAGAGTTCGCGGAAGTCTAAAGCTTTTGACATTCGCTCAAAGCTTTGACAGGCTTGCCCGACTCTTTCCGTCCGTTCTAAGAATCAGTCAGAGGCCGGTGGGGAGGTCTCTTGACGCAAAGGGGAGGGGTGGCGTCCCTCCTCAGGCGCTTGTGTCGAAAAATGAAGGCGAGAGACGCGAGCGGCCTGGTTGCTTTGGGTGCTGCCAGGAAGGATGTGGTCTGACCCTTGCCTGAGCACATCCAAAAGCATGTGATGTTGAGAGCAGACCTCGAGCCCCGCACAACCGGCTCTGGGAGTCGTTGGCCGCTATTGTACATAGTCCGGTCCTTCCTCTGCCACCCGGCAAGTGCGATGGCTCTGTCGCCCTGTGGTGCCCGTCACCCAGGTTTG
>NW_026869241.1:95000-105000 GCF_020745735.1 Hemiscyllium ocellatum | reverse complement strand
GAATATTTTTGGAGCAGTACAAATCAGTAACCAGCGACACTTAGAATATTTTTGAAGCAGTACAAATCAGTAACCAGCGACACTTAGAATATTTTTGGAGCAGTACAAATCAGTAACCAGCGACACTTAGAATATTTTTGAAGCAGTACAAATCAGTAACCACTGACACTTAGAATATTTTTGAAGCAGTACAAATCAGTAACCAGCGACACTTAGAATATTGTTGAAGCAGTACAAATCAGTAACCACTGACACTTAGAATATTTTTGAATCAGTACAAATCAGTAACCAGCGACACTTAGAATATTTTTGAAGCAGTACAAATCAGTAACCACTGACACTTAGAATATTTTTGAAGCAGTACAAATCAGTAACCAGCGACACTTAGAATATTTTTGAAGCAGTACAAATCAGTAACCAGCGACACTTAGAATATTTTTGGAGCAGTACAAATCAGTAACCAGCGACACTTAGAATATTTTTGAAGCAGTACAAATCAGTAACCACTGACACTTAGAATATTTTTGAAGCAGTACAAATCAGTAACCAGCGACACTTAGAATATTTTTGAAGCAGTACAAATCAGTAACCACTGACACTTAGAATATTTTTGAAGCAGTACAAATCAGTAACCGCTGACACTTAGAATATTTTTGAAGCAGTACAAATCAGTAACCAGCGACACTTAGAATATTTTTGGAGCAGTACAAATCAGTAACCACTGACACTTAGAATATTTTTGAAGCAGTACAAATCAGTAACCGGCGACACTTAGAATATTTTTGAAGCAGTACAAATCAGTAACCACTGACACTTAGAATATTTTTGAAGCAGTACAAATCAGTAACCGGCGACACTTAGAATATTTTTGAAGCAGTACAAATCAGTAACCACTGACACTTAGAATATTTTTGAAGCAGTACAAATCAGTAACCGCTGACACTTAGAATATTTTTGAAGCAGTACAAATCAGTAACCAGCGACACTTAGAATATTTTTGGAGCAGTACAAATCAGTAACCAGCCCCACTTAGAATATTTTTGAGTCAGTACAAATCAGTAACCAGCGACACTTAGAATATTTTTGAAGCAGTACAAATCAGTAACCACTGACACTTAGAATATTTTTGAAGCAGTACAAATCAGTAACCAGCGACACTTAGAATATTTTTGAAGCAGTACAAATCAGTAACCAGCGACACTTAGAATATTTTTGGAGCAGTACAAATCAGTAACCAGCGACACTTAGAATATTTTTGAAGCAGTACAAATCAGTAACCAGCGACACTTAGAATATTTTTGGAGCAGTACAAATCAGTAACCAGCGACACTTAGAATATTTTTGAAGCAGTACAAATCAGTAACCACTGACACTTAGAATATTTTTGAAGCAGTACAAATCAGTAACCAGCGACACTTAGAATATTTTTGAAGCAGTACAAATCAGTAACCACTGACACTTAGAATATTTTTGAAGCAGTACAAATCAGTAACCAGCGACACTTAGAATATTTTTGGAGCAGTACAAATCAGTAACCACTGACACTTAGAATATTTTTGAAGCAGTACAAATCAGTAACCAGCGACACTTAGAATATTTTTGAAGCAGTACAAATCAGTAACCACTGACACTTAGAATATTTTTGAAGCAGTACAAATCAGTAACCGCTGACACTTAGAATATTTTTGAAGCAGTACAAATCAGTAACCAGCGACACTTAGAATATTTTTGGAGCAGTACAAATCAGTAACCACTGACACTTAGAATATTTTTGAAGCAGTACAAATCAGTAACCAGCGACACTTAGAATATTTTTGGAGCAGTACAAATCAGTAACCACTGACACTTAGAATATTTTTGAAGCAGTACAAATCAGTAACCAGCGACACTTAGAATATTTTTGAAGCAGTACAAATCAGTAACCACTGACACTTAGAATATTTTTGAAGCAGTACAAATCAGTAACCAGCGACACTTAGAATATTTTTGAAGCAGTACAAATCAGTAACCACTGACACTTAGAATATTTTTGAAGCAGTACAAATCAGTAACCAGCGACACTTAGAATATTTTTGAAGCAGTACAAATCAGTAACCAGCGACACTTAGAATATTTTTGGAGCAGTACAAATCAGTAACCAGCGACACTTAGAATATTTTTGACGCAGTACAAATCAGTAACCACTGACACTTAGAATATTTTTGAAGCAGTACAAATCAGTAACCAGCGACACTTAGAATATTTTTGAAGCAGTACAAATCAGTAACCGCTGACACTTAGAATATTTTTGAAGCAGTACAAATCAGTAACCAGCGACACTTAGAATATTTTTGGAGCATTACAAATCAGTAACCAGCGACACTTAGAATATTTTTGGAGCAGTACAAATCAGTAACCACTGACACTTAGAATATTTTTGAGTCAGTACAAATCAGTAACCAGCGACACTTAGAATATTTTTCAGTCAGTACAAATCAGTAACCAGCGACACTTAGAATATTTTTGAGTCAGTACAAATCAGTAACCAGTGACACTTAGAATATTTTTGGAGCAGTACAAATCAGTAACCAGCGACACTTAGAATATTTTTGAAGCAGTACAAATCAGTAACCAAGTGCATTTTTGAATTGGTTACTGATTTCTCCGTTGAAGTTGGGGCTGCGGTTGGCTTCAGTTAGTGGTGGGGGCTTAATTTTCGCCGAGGGGAGCGTGTCCCGGTAGTGTCTCCGAGGAAGTGGTACCTATTGAAGGGGGTGTTTCTGAATTTGGGCCCTTTTTGAGTGGCATTGCCGGATGGGTTTTGTGTTGAAGGCTTCCAAATCGGGTAGCTCAGCCGGATTTGACCCGGCGGTTCTACCGACTGTCACGCCTTCGAGGGGGGACTGTTGTCTAAGTTCAGGCCGGATTTGGTGAATTTCCTAAGTCGGGAAGTGGTCCCAACGGGTTTGGGAGTGAACCTAACTGCTCATACCAACTTTGAGGCTTTGGGGCCGGGTAGCACAGTCGGATTTGACCCGGCGGTTCTGCCGAATGCCTGGCCTTCGAGGGGGGCCTGCCCTCTGAGTTCAGGCCGAATTTGGTGATTTTCCTAAGTCGGGAAGTGGTCCAAACGGGGATGGGAGTGAACCTGACAGCTCATACCGACTTTGGGGCTTCCAAGCCGGGTAGCTCAACCGGATTTGATCCAGCGGTTCTAGCGACTGCCACGGCTTCGAGGGGGGACTGTTGTCTAAGTTCAGGCCGAATTTGGTGAATTTCCCGAGTCGGGAAGTGGTCCAAACGGGGATGGGAGTGAACCTGACAGCTCTTACCGACATTGAGGCTTCGGGGCCGGGTAGCTCAGTCGGATTTGACCCGGCGATTCTGCCGACTTCCACGCCTTCGAGCGGGGACTCTCCTCTAAGTTCAGGCCGAATTTGGTGAATTTCCTAAGTCGGGAAGTGGTCCAAACGGGGATGGGAGTGAACCTAACTGCTCATACCAACTTTGAGGCTTTGGGGCCGGGTAGCACAGTCGGATTTGACCCGGCGGTTCTGCCGAATGCCTGGCCTTCGAGGGGGGCCTGCCCTCTGAGTTCAGGCCGAATTTGGTGATTTTCCTAAGTCGGGAAGTGGTCCAAACGGGGATGGGAGTGAACCTGACAGCTCATACCGACTTTGGGGCTTCCAAGCCGGGTAGCTCAACCGGATTTGATCCAGCGGTTCTAGCGACTGCCACGGCTTCGAGGGGGGACTGTTGTCTAAGTTCAGGCCGAATTTGGTGAATTTCCCGAGTCGGGAAGTGGTCCAAACGGGGATGGGAGTGAACCTGACAGCTCTTACCGACATTGAGGCTTCGGGGCCGGGTAGCTCAGTCGGATTTGACCCGGCGATTCTGCCGACTTCCACGCCTTCGAGCGGGGACTCTCCTCTAAGTTCAGGCCGAATTTGGTGAATTTCCTAAGTCGGGAAGTGGTCCAAACGGGGATGGGAGTGAACCTAACTGCTCATACCAACTTTGAGGCTTTGGGGCCGGGTAGCACAGTCGGATTTGACCCGGCGGTTCTGCCGAATGCCTGGCCTTCGAGGGGGGCCTGCCCTCTGAGTTCAGGCCGAATTTGGTGATTTTCCTAAGTCGGGAAGTGGTCCAAACGGGGATGGGAGTGAACCTGACAGCTCATACCGACTTTGGGGCTTCCAAGCCGGGTAGCTCACCCGGATTTGATCCGGCGGTTCTAGCGACTGCCACGGCTTCGAGGGGGGACTGTTGTCTAAGTTCAGGCCGAATTTGGTGAATTTCCCGAGTCGGGAAGTGGTCCAAACGGGGATGGGAGTGAACCTGACAGCTCTTACCGACATTGAGGCTTCGGGGCCGGGTAGCTCAGTCGGATTTGACCCGGCGATTCTGCCGACTTCCACGCCTTCGAGCGGGGACTCTCCTCTAAGTTCAGGCCGAATTTGGTGAATTTCCTAAGTCGGGAAGTGGTCCAAACGGGGATGGGAGTGAACCTGACAGCTCTTACCGACTTTGGGGCTTCCAAGCCGGGTAGCTCAACCGGATTTGATCCGGCGGTTCTAGCGACTGTCACGCCTTCGAGGGGGGACTGTTGTATAAGTTCAGGCCGAATTTGGTGAATTTCCCGAGTCGGGAAGTGGTCCAAACGGGGATGGGAGTGAACCTGACAGCTCTTACCGACTTTGGGGCTTCCAAGCCGGGTAGCTCAACCGGATTTGATCCGGCGGTTCTGCCGACTGTCACGCCTTCGAGGGGGGACTGTTGTATAAGTTCAGGCCGAATTTGGTGAATTTCCCGAGTCGGGAAGTGGTCCAAACGGGGATGGGAGTGAACCTGACAGCTCTTACCGACTTTGAGGCTTCGGGGCCGGGTAGCTCAGCCGGATTTGATCCGGCGGTTCTGCCGACTGTCACGCCTTCGAGGGGGGACTGTCCTCTGAGTTCAGGCCGAATTTGGTGAATTTCCCGAGTCGGGAAGTGGTCCAAACGGGGATGGGAGTGAACCTGACAGCTCATACCGACTTTGAGGCTTCCAAGCCGGGTAGCTCAGCCGGATTTGACCCGGCGATTCTGCCGACTTCCACGCCTTC
Organism: Hemiscyllium ocellatum; assembly: GCF_020745735.1. Lineage (NCBI taxonomy): Eukaryota > Metazoa > Chordata > Chondrichthyes > Orectolobiformes > Hemiscylliidae > Hemiscyllium > Hemiscyllium ocellatum. The sequence continues at coordinate 99,917 of NW_026869241.1, read as the reverse complement.
GAGGGGGGACTGCCCTCTGAGTTCAGGCCGAATTTGGTGCATTTCCCGAGTCGGGAAGTGGTCTCTGTCACAACGGGGGCAAGTGTCTGAAGAGGTAAAGTGAGTAACCAGCACAGCTTAGGGAAGGGTTCCAAAGTTCTCAACAATGTGAATTCGGTTACCAGGAAAGCTTAGGAAAGCTGCCTGACTGTCCCAAACGAATGAACTGCAAAACTTAGGGAACATGCCCGAAGATGCTTAAAAGTGTGAAATCAGTAAGCAGGAAAGCATAGGAAAGTGCCTGAAAGTGCTAAATGAGTAACATGAAAAACGTAGAAAAATGCCCGAAAATGTTTAAAAGTGTGAACTCAGTAACCAGCAAAACTTAGTAAAACGTTGGAAAAGCAGAAATGAGTAACCAGAAAAACTTAGAAAAATGTTTGAAAATGAGAAATGAGTAACCAGAAAAACTTAGAAAAATGTTTGAAAATGAGAAATGAGTAACCAAGAAAACTTAGAAAAATGCCCAAAAAGAAGAAATCAGTAACCAGAAAAACTTAGAAAAATGTTTGAAAATGAGAAATGAGTAACCAGAAAAACTTAGAAAAATGTTTGAAAATGAGAAATGAGTAACCAAGAAAACTTAGAAAAATGCCCAAAAAGAAGAAATCAGTAACCAGAAAAACTTAGAAAAATGTTTGAAAATGAGAAATGAGTAACCAAGAAAACTTAGAAAAATGTTTGAAAATGAGAAATGAGTAACCAAGAAAACTTAGAAAAATGCCCAAAAAGAAGAAATCAGTAACCAGAAAAACTTAGAAAAATGTTTGAAAATGAGAAATGAGTAACCAAGAAAACTTAGAAAAATGCCCAAAAAGAAGAAATCAGTAACCAGAAAAACTTAGAAAAATGTTTGAAAATGAGAAATGAGTAACCAGAAAAACTTAGAAAAATGTTTGAAAATGAGAAATGAGTAACCAAGAAAACTTAGAAAAATGCCCAAAAAGAAGAAATCAGTAACCAGAAAAACTTAGAAAAATGTTTGAAAATGAGAAATGAGTAACCAAGAAAACTTAGAAAAATGCCCGAAAAGAAGAAATCAGTAACCAGAAAAACTTAGAAAAATTTTCGGCCAAGTGTGAAAAATATTCTAAGTGTCAGCGGAGGAAAATGCCGAAGCATCGGGAAAGATTCAAAAACTCATGCCGAACATGAGTTCCGAAGTGCCGGAGGAACTGGGCGAATTGAGCCCGGCGGTTGGCCAGATGTCGTTTTGAGTCTGCAGCCCGAAAACTTTAACTTTGTCTGCCGCGGAAGTCTGGACCGGGAAAAATCCAAACGGTTTTGCCGGGTTCGAGTTCCAGAGCGAAGCAGTCGAATTTGAAATTCAGACCCATTCAGTGCCACTTGACATTGTGACACAGTGAGGTTGGCGGGGTACCCGGAGATTTCTGGGAACACGATTTTTAGAACAAAATGGCGGCGCGGGACCACTTTGAAAGGCATCCGAAAAACGGTTCCGCGGGCAGAGCACTTGAATGACAGGCCTGTGTGCATGCCCAAGAGCTCTCGGAAGTCTAATTTTTGACACTTTGTCAAATTTTCGACAGACTTACCCAACTCTTGCTGCCTGTTCTAAGAATCAGTCAGAGGCCTGTGCGGCGGTCTCTTGACACTTTGGAGGGCGGGCAAACCCCACGTTGACTCCGGCCGTCCCTCCAAAAGGCACTTGCTATTGGGGGAAAGGATTGCAAGTAGCCTGGTTCCCGTGGGAGCGGCCAGGAAGGGTGCAGGCTGGCCCTTGCCTGAGCATTCCCAAAACCCTCTTCCGCTGAGAGCAGACCTCGCACGCCGCACTACCGGCTCTGGGAGTGGTTGGCCGCTATTGTACATAGTCCGGTCCTTCCTCTGCCACCCGGCAAGTGCGATGGCTCTGCCGCCCTGCGGTGCTCGTCACCCAGGTTTGGGGAACACGATACTTAGAACATGTTGGCGGCTCGGGACCTGCAGGCGAAAGGGGCCCCGTGGTGCTGAGCACATCGACCTCGGGTCTCAGTGCAAGCCGGAGAGTTCGCGGAAGTCTTAAAAGATTTTGACATCTGCTCAATTCTTTGACAGGCTTGCCTGACTCTTTCCGTCCGTTCTAAGAATCAGTCGGAGGCCGGGGCGGGGACGGTCTCTTGACACACGGAGGGTTGGCTTCCCTCCTCAGGTGTTTGTGTCGAAAATGAAGGCGAGAGATGCAAGCGTCCTGGTTCCCCTGGGTGCTGCCAGCAAGGGTGCAGGCTGACCCTTGCCTGAGCACTCCCAAAAGCCTCTTAAGCTGAGAGCAGGCGCCGCACTACCGGCTCTGGGAGTCGTTGGCCGCTATTGTACATAGTCCGGTCCTTCCTCTGCCACCCGGCAAGTGCGATGGCTCTGCCTCCCTGCGGTGCTCGTCACCCAGGTTTGGGGAACACGATACTTAGAACATGTTGGCGGCTCGGGACCTGCAGGCGAAGGGGGCCCCGTGGTGCTGAGCACATCGACCTCGCGTCTCAGTGCAAGCCGGAGAGTTCGCGGAAGTCTTAACAGGCTTGCCTGACTCTTTCCGTCCGTTCTAAGAATCAGTCGGAGGCCGGGGCGGGGACGGTCTCTTGACACACGGAGGGTTGGCTTCCCTCCTCAGGCGTTTGTGTCGAAAATGAAGGCGAGAGATGCAAGCGTCCTGGTTCCCCTGGGTGCTGCCAGCAAGGGTGCAGGCTGACCCTTGCCTGAGCACTCCCAAAAGCCTCTTAGGCTGAGAGCAGGCGCCGCACTACCGGCTCTGGGAGTCGTTGGCCGCTATTGTACATAGTCCGGTCCTTCCTCTGCCACCCGGCAAGTGCGATGGCTCTGCCTCCCTGCGGTGCCCGTCACCCAGGTTTGGAGAACACGATACTTAGAACATGTTGGCGGCTCGGGACCTGCAGGCGAAAGGGGCCCCGTGGTGCTGAGCACATCGACCTCGCGTCTCAGTGCAAGCCGGAGAGTTCGCGGAAGTCTTAACAGGCTTGCCTGACTCTTTCCGTCCGTTCTAAGAATCAGTCGGAGGCCGGGGCGGGGACGGTCTCTTGACACACGGAGGGTTGGCTTCCCTCCTCAGGCGTTTGTGTCGAAAATGAAGGCGAGAGATGCAAGCGTCCTGGTTCCCCTGGGTGCTGCCAGCAAGGGTGCAGGCTGACCCTTGCCTGAGCACTCCCAGAAGCCTCTTAGGCTGAGAGCAGACGCCGCACTACCGGCTCTGGGAGTCGTTGGCCGCTATTGTACATAGTCCGGTCCTTCCTCTGCCACCCGGCAAGTGCGATGGCTCTGCCTCCCTGCGGTGCCCGTCACCCAGGTTTGGAGAACACGATACTAAGAACATGTTGGCGGCTCGGGACCTGCAGGCGAAAGGGGCCCCGTGGTGCTTAGCACATCGACCTCGCGTCTCAGTGCAAGCCGGAGAGTTCGCGGAAGTCTAAAGCTTTTGACATTCGCTCAAAGCTTTGACAGGCTTGCCCGACTCTTTCCGTCCGTTCTAAGAATCAGTCAGAGGCTGGTGGGGAGGTCTCTTGACGCAAGGGGAGGGGTGGCGTCCCTCCTCAGGCGCTTGTGTCGAAAATGAAGGCGAGAGATGCAAGCGTCCTGGTTCCCCTGGGTGCTGCCAGCAAGGGTGCAGGCTGACCCTTGCCTGAGCACTCCCAGAAGCCTCTTAGGCTGAGAGCAGACGCCGCACAACCGGCTCTGGGAGTCGTTGGCCGCTATTGTACATAGTCCGGTCCTTCCTCTGCCACCCGGCAAGTGCGATGGCTCTGCCTCCCTGCGGTGCCCGTCACCCAGGATTGGAGAACACGATACTAAGAACATGTTGGCGGCTCGGGACCTGCAGGCGAAAGGGGCCCCGTGGTGCTTAGCACATCGACCTCGCGTCTCAGTGCAAGCCGGAGAGTTCGCGGAAGTCTAAAGCTTTTGACATTCGCTCAAAGCTTTGACAGGCTTGCCCGACTCTTTCCGTCCGTTCTAAGAATCAGTCAGAGGCCGGTGGGGAGGTCTCTTGACGCAAAGGGGAGGGGTGGCGTCCCTCCTCAGGCGCTTGTGTCGAAAAATGAAGGCGAGAGACGCGAGCGGCCTGGTTGCTTTGGGTGCTGCCAGGAAGGATGTGGTCTGACCCTTGCCTGAGCACATCCAAAAGCATGTGATGTTGAGAGCAGACCTCGAGCCCCGCACAACCGGCTCTGGGAGTCGTTGGCCGCTATTGTACATAGTCCGGTCCTTCCTCTGCCACCCGGCAAGTGCGATGGCTCTGTCGCCCTGTGGTGCCCGTCACCCAGGTTTGGGGAACACGATACTAAGAACATGTTGGCGGCTCGGGACCTGCAGGCGAAAGGGGCCCCGTGGTGCTGAGCACATCGACCTCGGGTCTCAGTGCAAGCCAGAGAGTTCGCGGAAGTCTAAAGCTTTTGACATACGCTCAAATCTTTGACAGGCTTGCCCGACTCTTTCCGTCCGTTCTAAGAATCAGTCAGAGGCCGGTGGGGAGGTCTCTTGACGCAAGGGGAGGGGTGGCGTCCCTCCTCAGGCGCTTGTGTCGAAAAATGAAGGCGAGAGACACGAGCGGCCTGGTTGCTTTGGGTGCTGCCAGGAAGGATGTGGTCTGACCCTTGCCTGAGCACTCACAGAAGCATGTGACGTTGAGAGCAGACCTCGAGCCCCGCACGACCGGCTCTGGGAGTGGTTGGCCGCTATGGTACATAGTCCGGTCCTTCCTCTGCCACCCGGCAAGTGCGATGGCTCTGCCGCCCTGTGGTGCCCGTCACCCAGGTTTGGGGAACACGATACTAAGAACATGTTGGCGGCTCGGGACCTGCAGGCGAAAGGGGCCCCGGGGTGCTTAGCACATCGACCTCGTGTCTCAGTGCAAGCCGGAGGGTTCGCGGC
>NW_026869241.1:72500-82500 GCF_020745735.1 Hemiscyllium ocellatum | reverse complement strand
GAATATTTTTGAGCAGTACAAATCAGTAACCAGCGACACTTAGAATATTTTTGAAGCAGTACAAATCAGTAACCACTGACACTTAGAATATTTTTGAAGCAGTACAAATCAGTAACCAGCGACACTTAGAATATTTTTGAAGCAGTACAAATCAGTAACCAGCGACACTTAGAATATTTTTGAAGCAGTACAAATCAGTAACCAGCGACACTTAGAATATTTTTGAAGCAGTACAAATCAGTAACCAGCGACACTTAGAATATTTTTGGAGCAGTACAAATCAGTAACCAGCGACACTTAGAATATTTTTGAAGCAGTACAAATCAGTAACCACTGACACTTAGAATATTTTTGAAGCAGTACAAATCAGTAACCAGCGACACTTAGAATATTTTTGAAGCAGTACAAATCAGTAACCACGACACTTAGAATATTTTTGAAGCAGTACAAATCAGTAACCAGCGACACTTAGAATATTTTTGAAGCAGTACAAATCAGTAACCACTGACACTTAGAATATTTTTGAAGCAGTACAAATCAGTAACCAGCGACACTTAGAATATTTTTGAAGCAGTACAAATCAGTAACCAGCGACACTTAGAATATTTTTGGAGCAGTACAAATCAGTAACCAGCGACACTTAGAATATTTTTGAAGCAGTACAAATCAGTAACCACTGACACTTAGAATATTTTTGAAGCAGTACAAATCAGTAACCAGCGACACTTAGAATATTTTTGAAGCAGTACAAATCAGTAACCACTGACACTTAGAATATTTTTGAAGCAGTACAAATCAGTAACCGCTGACACTTAGAATATTTTTGAAGCAGTACAAATCAGTAACCAGCGACACTTAGAATATTTTTGGAGCAGTACAAATCAGTAACCACTGACACTTAGAATATTTTTGAAGCAGTACAAATCAGTAACCACGACACTTAGAATATTTTTGAAGCAGTACAAATCAGTAACCACTGACACTTAGAATATTTTTGAAGCAGTACAAATCAGTAACCGGCGACACTTAGAATATTTTTGAAGCAGTACAAATCAGTAACCACTGACACTTAGAATATTTTTGAAGCAGTACAAATCAGTAACCGCTGACACTTAGAATATTTTTGAAGCAGTACAAATCAGTAACCAGCGACACTTAGAATATTTTTGGAGCAGTACAAATCAGTAACCAGCCCCACTTAGAATATTTTTGAGCAGTACAAATCAGTAACCAGCGACACTTAGAATATTTTTGAAGCAGTACAAATCAGTAACCACTGACACTTAGAATATTTTTGAAGCAGTACAAATCAGTAACCAGCGACACTTAGAATATTTTTGAAGCAGTACAAATCAGTAACCAGCGACACTTAGAATATTTTTGGAGCAGTACAAATCAGTAACCAGCGACACTTAGAATATTTTTGAAGCAGTACAAATCAGTAACCAGCGACACTTAGAATATTTTTGGAGCAGTACAAATCAGTAACCAGCGACACTTAGAATATTTTTGAAGCAGTACAAATCAGTAACCACGACACTTAGAATATTTTTGAAGCAGTACAAATCAGTAACCAGCGACACTTAGAATATTTTTGAAGCAGTACAAATCAGTAACCACTGACACTTAGAATATTTTTGAAGCAGTACAAATCAGTAACCAGCGACACTTAGAATATTTTTGGAGCAGTACAAATCAGTAACCACTGACACTTAGAATATTTTTGAAGCAGTACAAATCAGTAACCAGCGACACTTAGAATATTTTTGAAGCAGTACAAATCAGTAACCACTGACACTTAGAATATTTTTGAAGCAGTACAAATCAGTAACCGCTGACACTTAGAATATTTTTGAAGCAGTACAAATCAGTAACCAGCGACACTTAGAATATTTTTGGAGCAGTACAAATCAGTAACCACTGACACTTAGAATATTTTTGAAGCAGTACAAATCAGTAACCAGCGACACTTAGAATATTTTTGGAGCAGTACAAATCAGTAACCACTGACACTTAGAATATTTTTGAAGCAGTACAAATCAGTAACCAGCGACACTTAGAATATTTTTGAAGCAGTACAAATCAGTAACCACTGACACTTAGAATATTTTTGAAGCAGTACAAATCAGTAACCAGCGACACTTAGAATATTTTTGAAGCAGTACAAATCAGTAACCACTGACACTTAGAATATTTTTGAAGCAGTACAAATCAGTAACCAGCGACACTTAGAATATTTTTGAAGCAGTACAAATCAGTAACCAGCGACACTTAGAATATTTTTGGAGCAGTACAAATCAGTAACCAGCGACACTTAGAATATTTTTGACGCAGTACAAATCAGTAACCACTGACACTTAGAATATTTTTGAAGCAGTACAAATCAGTAACCAGCGACACTTAGAATATTTTTGAAGCAGTACAAATCAGTAACCGCTGACACTTAGAATATTTTTGAAGCAGTACAAATCAGTAACCAGCGACACTTAGAATATTTTTGGAGCATTACAAATCAGTAACCAGCGACACTTAGAATATTTTTGGAGCAGTACAAATCAGTAACCACTGACACTTAGAATATTTTTGAGTCAGTACAAATCAGTAACCAGCGACACTTAGAATATTTTTCAGTCAGTACAAATCAGTAACCAGCGACACTTAGAATATTTTTGAGTCAGTACAAATCAGTAACCAGTGACACTTAGAATATTTTTGGAGCAGTACAAATCAGTAACCAGCGACACTTAGAATATTTTTGAAGCAGTACAAATCAGTAACCAAGTGCATTTTTGAATTGGTTACTGATTTCTCCGTTGAAGTTGGGGCTGCGGTTGGCTTCAGTTAGTGGTGGGGGCTTAATTTTCGCCGAGGGGAGCGTGTCCCGGTAGTGTCTCCGAGGAAGTGGTACCTATTGAAGGGGGTGTTTCTGAATTTGGGCCCTTTTTGAGTGGCATTGCCGGATGGGTTTTGTGTTGAAGGCTTCCAAATCGGGTAGCTCAGCCGGATTTGACCCGGCGGTTCTACCGACTGTCACGCCTTCGAGGGGGGACTGTTGTCTAAGTTCAGGCCGGATTTGGTGAATTTCCTAAGTCGGGAAGTGGTCCCAACGGGTTTGGGAGTGAACCTAACTGCTCATACCAACTTTGAGGCTTTGGGGCCGGGTAGCACAGTCGGATTTGACCCGGCGGTTCTGCCGAATGCCTGGCCTTCGAGGGGGGCCTGCCCTCTGAGTTCAGGCCGAATTTGGTGATTTTCCTAAGTCGGGAAGTGGTCCAAACGGGGATGGGAGTGAACCTGACAGCTCATACCGACTTTGGGGCTTCCAAGCCGGGTAGCTCAACCGGATTTGATCCAGCGGTTCTAGCGACTGCCACGGCTTCGAGGGGGGACTGTTGTCTAAGTTCAGGCCGAATTTGGTGAATTTCCCGAGTCGGGAAGTGGTCCAAACGGGGATGGGAGTGAACCTGACAGCTCTTACCGACATTGAGGCTTCGGGGCCGGGTAGCTCAGTCGGATTTGACCCGGCGATTCTGCCGACTTCCACGCCTTCGAGCGGGGACTCTCCTCTAAGTTCAGGCCGAATTTGGTGAATTTCCTAAGTCGGGAAGTGGTCCAAACGGGGATGGGAGTGAACCTAACTGCTCATACCAACTTTGAGGCTTTGGGGCCGGGTAGCACAGTCGGATTTGACCCGGCGGTTCTGCCGAATGCCTGGCCTTCGAGGGGGGCCTGCCCTCTGAGTTCAGGCCGAATTTGGTGATTTTCCTAAGTCGGGAAGTGGTCCAAACGGGGATGGGAGTGAACCTGACAGCTCATACCGACTTTGGGGCTTCCAAGCCGGGTAGCTCAACCGGATTTGATCCAGCGGTTCTAGCGACTGCCACGGCTTCGAGGGGGGACTGTTGTCTAAGTTCAGGCCGAATTTGGTGAATTTCCCGAGTCGGGAAGTGGTCCAAACGGGGATGGGAGTGAACCTGACAGCTCTTACCGACATTGAGGCTTCGGGGCCGGGTAGCTCAGTCGGATTTGACCCGGCGATTCTGCCGACTTCCACGCCTTCGAGCGGGGACTCTCCTCTAAGTTCAGGCCGAATTTGGTGAATTTCCTAAGTCGGGAAGTGGTCCAAACGGGGATGGGAGTGAACCTAACTGCTCATACCAACTTTGAGGCTTTGGGGCCGGGTAGCACAGTCGGATTTGACCCGGCGGTTCTGCCGAATGCCTGGCCTTCGAGGGGGGCCTGCCCTCTGAGTTCAGGCCGAATTTGGTGATTTTCCTAAGTCGGGAAGTGGTCCAAACGGGGATGGGAGTGAACCTGACAGCTCATACCGACTTTGGGGCTTCCAAGCCGGGTAGCTCAACCGGATTTGATCCGGCGGTTCTAGCGACTGCCACGGCTTCGAGGGGGGACTGTTGTATAAGTTCAGGCCGAATTTGGTGAATTTCCCGAGTCGGGAAGTGGTCCAAACGGGGATGGGAGTGAACCTGACAGCTCTTACCGACATTGAGGCTTCGGGGCCGGGTAGCTCAGTCGGATTTGACCCGGCGATTCTGCCGACTTCCACGCCTTCGAGCGGGGACTCTCCTCTAAGTTCAGGCCGAATTTGGTGAATTTCCTAAGTCGGGAAGTGGTCCAAACGGGGATGGGAGTGAACCTGACAGCTCTTACCGACTTTGGGGCTTCCAAGCCGGGTAGCTCAACCGGATTTGATCCGGCGGTTCTAGCGACTGTCACGCCTTCGAGGGGGGACTGTTGTATAAGTTCAGGCCGAATTTGGTGAATTTCCCGAGTCGGGAAGTGGTCCAAACGGGGATGGGAGTGAACCTGACAGCTCTTACCGACTTTGGGGCTTCCAAGCCGGGTAGCTCAACCGGATTTGATCCGGCGGTTCTGCCGACTGTCACGCCTTCGAGGGGGGACTGTTGTATAAGTTCAGGCCGAATTTGGTGAATTTCCCGAGTCGGGAAGTGGTCCAAACGGGGATGGGAGTGAACCTGACAGCTCTTACCGACTTTGAGGCTTCGGGGCCGGGTAGCTCAGCCGGATTTGATCCGGCGGTTCTGCCGACTGTCACGCCTTCGAGGGGGGACTGTCCTCTGAGTTCAGGCCGAATTTGGTGAATTTCCCGAGTCGGGAAGTGGTCCAAACGGGGATGGGAGTGAACCTGACAGCTCATACCGACTTTGAGGCTTCCAAGCCGGGTAGCTCAGCCGGATTTGACCCGGCGATTCTGCCGACTTCCACGCCTTCGAGGGGGGACTGCCCTCTGAGTTCAGGCCGAATTTGGTGCATTTCCCGAGTCGGGAAGTGGTCTCTGTCACAACGGGGGCAAGTGTCTGAAGAGGTAAAGTGAGTAACCAGCACAGCTTAGGGAAGGGTTCCAAAGTTCTCAACAATGTGAATTCGGTTACCAGGAAAGCTTAGGAAAGCTGCCTGACTGTCCCAAACGAATGAACTGCAAAACTTAGGGAACATGCCCGAAGATGCTTAAAAGTGTGAAATCAGTAAGCAGGAAAGCATAGGAAAGTGCCTGAAAGTGCTAAATGAGTAACATGAAAAACGTAGAAAAATGCCCGAAAATGTTTAAAAGTGTGAACTCAGTAACCAGCAAAACTTAGTAAAACGTTGGAAAAGCAGAAATGAGTAACCAGAAAAACTTAGAAAAATGTTTGAAAATGAGAAATGAGTAACCAGAAAAACTTAGAAAAATGTTTGAAAATGAGAAATGAGTAACCAAGAAAACTTAGAAAAATGCCCAAAAAGAAGAAATCAGTAACCAGAAAAACTTAGAAAAATGTTTGAAAATGAGAAATGAGTAACCAGAAAAACTTAGAAAAATGTTTGAAAATGAGAAATGAGTAACCAAGAAAACTTAGAAAAATGCCCAAAAAGAAGAAATCAGTAACCAGAAAAACTTAGAAAAATGTTTGAAAATGAGAAATGAGTAACCAAGAAAACTTAGAAAAATGTTTGAAAATGAGAAATGAGTAACCAAGAAAACTTAGAAAAATGCCCAAAAAGAAGAAATCAGTAACCAGAAAAACTTAGAAAAATGTTTGAAAATGAGAAATGAGTAACCAAGAAAACTTAGAAAAATGCCCAAAAAGAAGAAATCAGTAACCAGAAAAACTTAGAAAAATGTTTGAAAATGAGAAATGAGTAACCAGAAAAACTTAGAAAAATGTTTGAAAATGAGAAATGAGTAACCAAGAAAACTTAGAAAAATGCCCAAAAAGAAGAAATCAGTAACCAGAAAAACTTAGAAAAATGTTTGAAAATGAGAAATGAGTAACCAAGAAAACTTAGAAAAATGCCCGAAAAGAAGAAATCAGTAACCAGAAAAACTTAGAAAAATTTTCGGCCAAGTGTGAAAAATATTCTAAGTGTCAGCGGAGGAAAATGCCGAAGCATCGGGAAAGATTCAAAAACTCATGCCGAACATGAGTTCCGAAGTGCCGGAGGAACTGGGCGAATTGAGCCCGGCGGTTGGCCAGATGTCGTTTTGAGTCTGCAGCCCGAAAACTTTAACTTTGTCTGCCGCGGAAGTCTGGACCGGGAAAAATCCAAACGGTTTTGCCGGGTTCGAGTTCCAGAGCGAAGCAGTCGAATTTGAAATTCAGACCCATTCAGTGCCACTTGACATTGTGACACAGTGAGGTTGGCGGGGTACCCGGAGATTTCTGGGAACACGATTTTTAGAACAAAATGGCGGCGCGGGACCACTTTGAAAGGCATCCGAAAAACGGTTCCGCGGGCAGAGCACTTGAATGACAGGCCTGTGTGCATGCCCAAGAGCTCTCGGAAGTCTAATTTTTGACACTTTGTCAAATTTTCGACAGACTTACCCAACTCTTGCTGCCTGTTCTAAGAATCAGTCAGAGGCCTGTGCGGCGGTCTCTTGACACTTTGGAGGGCGGGCAAACCCCACGTTGACTCCGGCCGTCCCTCCAAAAGGCACTTGCTATTGGGGGAAAGGATTGCAAGTAGCCTGGTTCCCGTGGGAGCGGCCAGGAAGGGTGCAGGCTGGCCCTTGCCTGAGCATTCCCAAAACCCTCTTCCGCTGAGAGCAGACCTCGCACGCCGCACTACCGGCTCTGGGAGTGGTTGGCCGCTATTGTACATAGTCCGGTCCTTCCTCTGCCACCCGGCAAGTGCGATGGCTCTGCCGCCCTGCGGTGCTCGTCACCCAGGTTTGGGGAACACGATACTTAGAACATGTTGGCGGCTCGGGACCTGCAGGCGAAAGGGGCCCCGTGGTGCTGAGCACATCGACCTCGGGTCTCAGTGCAAGCCGGAGAGTTCGCGGAAGTCTTAAAAGATTTTGACATCTGCTCAATTCTTTGACAGGCTTGCCTGACTCTTTCCGTCCGTTCTAAGAATCAGTCGGAGGCCGGGGCGGGGACGGTCTCTTGACACACGGAGGGTTGGCTTCCCTCCTCAGGTGTTTGTGTCGAAAATGAAGGCGAGAGATGCAAGCGTCCTGGTTCCCCTGGGTGCTGCCAGCAAGGGTGCAGGCTGACCCTTGCCTGAGCACTCCCAAAAGCCTCTTAAGCTGAGAGCAGGCGCCGCACTACCGGCTCTGGGAGTCGTTGGCCGCTATTGTACATAGTCCGGTCCTTCCTCTGCCACCCGGCAAGTGCGATGGCTCTGCCTCCCTGCGGTGCTCGTCACCCAGGTTTGGGGAACACGATACTTAGAACATGTTGGCGGCTCGGGACCTGCAGGCGAAGGGGGCCCCGTGGTGCTGAGCACATCGACCTCGCGTCTCAGTGCAAGCCGGAGAGTTCGCGGAAGTCTTAACAGGCTTGCCTGACTCTTTCCGTCCGTTCTAAGAATCAGTCGGAGGCCGGGGCGGGGACGGTCTCTTGACACACGGAGGGTTGGCTTCCCTCCTCAGGCGTTTGTGTCGAAAATGAAGGCGAGAGATGCAAGCGTCCTGGTTCCCCTGGGTGCTGCCAGCAAGGGTGCAGGCTGACCCTTGCCTGAGCACTCCCAAAAGCCTCTTAGGCTGAGAGCAGGCGCCGCACTACCGGCTCTGGGAGTCGTTGGCCGCTATTGTACATAGTCCGGTCCTTCCTCTGCCACCCGGCAAGTGCGATGGCTCTGCCTCCCTGCGGTGCCCGTCACCCAGGTTTGGAGAACACGATACTTAGAACATGTTGGCGGCTCGGGACCTGCAGGCGAAAGGGGCCCCGTGGTGCTGAGCACATCGACCTCGCGTCTCAGTGCAAGCCGGAGAGTTCGCGGAAGTCTTAACAGGCTTGCCTGACTCTTTCCGTCCGTTCTAAGAATCAGTCGGAGGCCGGGGCGGGGACGGTCTCTTGACACACGGAGGGTTGGCTTCCCTCCTCAGGCGTTTGTGTCGAAAATGAAGGCGAGAGATGCAAGCGTCCTGGTTCCCCTGGGTGCTGCCAGCAAGGGTGCAGGCTGACCCTTGCCTGAGCACTCCCAGAAGCCTCTTAGGCTGAGAGCAGACGCCGCACTACCGGCTCTGGGAGTCGTTGGCCGCTATTGTACATAGTCCGGTCCTTCCTCTGCCACCCGGCAAGTGCGATGGCTCTGCCTCCCTGCGGTGCCCGTCACCCAGGTTTGGAGAACACGATACTAAGAACATGTTGGCGGCTCGGGACCTGCAGGCGAAAGGGGCCCCGTGGTGCTTAGCACATCGACCTCGCGTCTCAGTGCAAGCCGGAGAGTTCGCGGAAGTCTAAAGCTTTTGACATTCGCTCAAAGCTTTGACAGGCTTGCCCGACTCTTTCCGTCCGTTCTAAGAATCAGTCAGAGGCTGGTGGGGAGGTCTCTTGACGCAAGGGGAGGGGTGGCGTCCCTCCTCAGGCGCTTGTGTCGAAAATGAAGGCGAGAGATGCAAGCGTCCTGGTTCCCCTGGGTGCTGCCAGCAAGGGTGCAGGCTGACCCTTGCCTGAGCACTCCCAGAAGCCTCTTAGGCTGAGAGCAGACGCCGCACAACCGGCTCTGGGAGTCGTTGGCCGCTATTGTACATAGTCCGGTCCTTCCTCTGCCACCCGGCAAGTGCGATGGCTCTGCCTCCCTGCGGTGCCCGTCACCCAGGATTGGAGAACACGATACTAAGAACATGTTGGCGGCTCGGGACCTGCAGGCGAAAGGGGCCCCGTGGTGCTTAGCACATCGACCTCGCGTCTCAGTGCAAGCCGGAGAGTTCGCGGAAGTCTAAAGCTTTTGACATTCGCTCAAAGCTTTGACAGGCTTGCCCGACTCTTTCCGTCCGTTCTAAGAATCAGTCAGAGGCCGGTGGGGAGGTCTCTTGACGCAAAGGGGAGGGGTGGCGTCCCTCCTCAGGCGCTTGTGTCGAAAAATGAAGGCGAGAGACGCGAGCGGCCTGGTTGCTTTGGGTGCTGCCAGGAAGGATGTGGTCTGACCCTTGCCTGAGCACATCCAAAAGCATGTGATGTTGAGAGCAGACCTCGAGCCCCGCACAACCGGCTCTGGGAGTCGTTGGCCGCTATTGTACATAGTCCGGTCCTTCCTCTGCCACCCGGCAAGTGCGATGGCTCTGTCGCCCTGTGGTGCCCGTCACCCAGGTTTGGGGAACACGATACTAAGAACATGTTGGCGGCTCGGGACCTGCAGGCGAAAGGGGCCCCGTGGTGCTGAGCACATCGACCTCGGGTCTCAGTGCAAGCCAGAGAGTTCGCGGAAGTCTAAAGCTTTTGACATACGCTCAAATCTTTGACAGGCTTGCCCGACTCTTTCCGTCCGTTCTAAGAATCAGTCAGAGGCCGGTGGGGAGGTCTCTTGACGCAAGGGGAGGGGTGGCGTCCCTCCTCAGGCGCTTGTGTCGAAAAATGAAGGCGAGAGACACGAGCGGCCTGGTTGCTTTGGGTGCTGCCAGGAAGGATGTGGTCTGACCCTTGCCTGAGCACTCACAGAAGCATGTGACGTTGAGAGCAGACCTCGAGCCCCGCACGACCGGCTCTGGGAGTGGTTGGCCGCTATGGTACATAGTCCGGTCCTTCCTCTG
>NW_026869241.1:50000-60000 GCF_020745735.1 Hemiscyllium ocellatum | reverse complement strand
TTGAAGCAGTACAAATCAGTAACCACGACACTTAGAATATTTTTGAAGCAGTACAAATCAGTAACCGCTGACACTTAGAATATTTTTGAAGCAGTACAAATCAGTAACCAGCGACACTTAGAATATTTTTGGAGCAGTACAAATCAGTAACCACTGACACTTAGAATATTTTTGAAGCAGTACAAATCAGTAACCGGCGACACTTAGAATATTTTTGAAGCAGTACAAATCAGTAACCACTGACACTTAGAATATTTTTGAAGCAGTACAAATCAGTAACCACACTTAGAATATTTTTGAAGCAGTACAAATCAGTAACCACTGACACTTAGAATATTTTTGAAGCAGTACAAATCAGTAACCAGCTGACACTTAGAATATTTTTGAAGCAGTACAAATCAGTAACCAGCGACACTTAGAATATTTTTGGAGCAGTACAAATCAGTAACCAGCCCACTTAGAATATTTTTGAGCAGTACAAATCAGTAACCAGCGACACTTAGAATATTTTTGAAGCAGTACAAATCAGTAACCACTGACACTTAGAATATTTTTGAAGCAGTACAAATCAGTAACCAGCGACACTTAGAATATTTTTGAAGCAGTACAAATCAGTAACCAGCGACACTTAGAATATTGTTGAAGCAGTACAAATCAGTAACCAGCGACACTTAGAATATTTTTGAAGCAGTACAAATCAGTAACCAGCGACACTTAGAATATTTTTGAAGCAGTACAAATCAGTAACCAGCTGACACTTAGAATATTTTTGAAGCAGTACAAATCAGTAACCAGACACTTAGAATATTTTTGAAGCAGTACAAATCAGTAACCACACTTAGAATATTTTTGAGTCAGTACAAATCAGTAACGACACTTAGAATATTTTTGAAGCAGTACAAATCAGTAACCAGCTGACACTTAGAATATTTTTGAAGCAGTACAAATCAGTAACCAGCGACACTTAGAATATTTTTGAAGCAGTACAAATCAGTAACCAGAGACACTTAGAATATTTTTGGAGCAGTACAAATCAGTAACCAGCGACACTTAGAATATTTTTGAAGCAGTACAAATCAGTAACCAGCGACACTTAGAATATTTTTGGAGCAGTACAAATCAGTAACCAGCGACACTTAGAATATTTTTGAAGCAGTACAAATCAGTAACCACTGACACTTAGAATATTTTTGAAGCAGTACAAATCAGTAACCAGCGACACTTAGAATATTGTTGAAGCAGTACAAATCAGTAACCACTGACACTTAGAATATTTTTGAAGCAGTACAAATCAGTAACCAGCGACACTTAGAATATTTTTGAAGCAGTACAAATCAGTAACCACTGACACTTAGAATATTTTTGAAGCAGTACAAATCAGTAACCAGCGACACTTAGAATATTTTTGAAGCAGTACAAATCAGTAACCAGCGACACTTAGAATATTTTTGGAGCAGTACAAATCAGTAACCAGCGACACTTAGAATATTTTTGAAGCAGTACAAATCAGTAACCACTGACACTTAGAATATTTTTGAAGCAGTACAAATCAGTAACCAGCGACACTTAGAATATTTTTGAAGCAGTACAAATCAGTAACCACTGACACTTAGAATATTTTTGAAGCAGTACAAATCAGTAACCGCTGACACTTAGAATATTTTTGAAGCAGTACAAATCAGTAACCAGCGACACTTAGAATATTTTTGGAGCAGTACAAATCAGTAACCACTGACACTTAGAATATTTTTGAAGCAGTACAAATCAGTAACCGGCGACACTTAGAATATTTTTGAAGCAGTACAAATCAGTAACCACTGACACTTAGAATATTTTTGAAGCAGTACAAATCAGTAACCGGCGACACTTAGAATATTTTTGAAGCAGTACAAATCAGTAACCACTGACACTTAGAATATTTTTGAAGCAGTACAAATCAGTAACCGCTGACACTTAGAATATTTTTGAAGCAGTACAAATCAGTAACCAGCGACACTTAGAATATTTTTGGAGCAGTACAAATCAGTAACCAGCCCCACTTAGAATATTTTTGAGTCAGTACAAATCAGTAACCAGCGACACTTAGAATATTTTTGAAGCAGTACAAATCAGTAACCACTGACACTTAGAATATTTTTGAAGCAGTACAAATCAGTAACCAGCGACACTTAGAATATTTTTGAAGCAGTACAAATCAGTAACCAGCGACACTTAGAATATTTTTGGAGCAGTACAAATCAGTAACCAGCGACACTTAGAATATTTTTGAAGCAGTACAAATCAGTAACCAGCGACACTTAGAATATTTTTGGAGCAGTACAAATCAGTAACCAGCGACACTTAGAATATTTTTGAAGCAGTACAAATCAGTAACCACTGACACTTAGAATATTTTTGAAGCAGTACAAATCAGTAACCAGCGACACTTAGAATATTTTTGAAGCAGTACAAATCAGTAACCACTGACACTTAGAATATTTTTGAAGCAGTACAAATCAGTAACCAGCGACACTTAGAATATTTTTGGAGCAGTACAAATCAGTAACCACTGACACTTAGAATATTTTTGAAGCAGTACAAATCAGTAACCAGCGACACTTAGAATATTTTTGAAGCAGTACAAATCAGTAACCACTGACACTTAGAATATTTTTGAAGCAGTACAAATCAGTAACCGCTGACACTTAGAATATTTTTGAAGCAGTACAAATCAGTAACCAGCGACACTTAGAATATTTTTGGAGCAGTACAAATCAGTAACCACTGACACTTAGAATATTTTTGAAGCAGTACAAATCAGTAACCAGCGACACTTAGAATATTTTTGGAGCAGTACAAATCAGTAACCACTGACACTTAGAATATTTTTGAAGCAGTACAAATCAGTAACCAGCGACACTTAGAATATTTTTGAAGCAGTACAAATCAGTAACCACTGACACTTAGAATATTTTTGAAGCAGTACAAATCAGTAACCAGCGACACTTAGAATATTTTTGAAGCAGTACAAATCAGTAACCACTGACACTTAGAATATTTTTGAAGCAGTACAAATCAGTAACCAGCGACACTTAGAATATTTTTGAAGCAGTACAAATCAGTAACCAGCGACACTTAGAATATTTTTGGAGCAGTACAAATCAGTAACCAGCGACACTTAGAATATTTTTGACGCAGTACAAATCAGTAACCACTGACACTTAGAATATTTTTGAAGCAGTACAAATCAGTAACCAGCGACACTTAGAATATTTTTGAAGCAGTACAAATCAGTAACCGCTGACACTTAGAATATTTTTGAAGCAGTACAAATCAGTAACCAGCGACACTTAGAATATTTTTGGAGCATTACAAATCAGTAACCAGCGACACTTAGAATATTTTTGGAGCAGTACAAATCAGTAACCACTGACACTTAGAATATTTTTGAGTCAGTACAAATCAGTAACCAGCGACACTTAGAATATTTTTCAGTCAGTACAAATCAGTAACCAGCGACACTTAGAATATTTTTGAGTCAGTACAAATCAGTAACCAGTGACACTTAGAATATTTTTGGAGCAGTACAAATCAGTAACCAGCGACACTTAGAATATTTTTGAAGCAGTACAAATCAGTAACCAAGTGCATTTTTGAATTGGTTACTGATTTCTCCGTTGAAGTTGGGGCTGCGGTTGGCTTCAGTTAGTGGTGGGGGCTTAATTTTCGCCGAGGGGAGCGTGTCCCGGTAGTGTCTCCGAGGAAGTGGTACCTATTGAAGGGGGTGTTTCTGAATTTGGGCCCTTTTTGAGTGGCATTGCCGGATGGGTTTTGTGTTGAAGGCTTCCAAATCGGGTAGCTCAGCCGGATTTGACCCGGCGGTTCTACCGACTGTCACGCCTTCGAGGGGGGACTGTTGTCTAAGTTCAGGCCGGATTTGGTGAATTTCCTAAGTCGGGAAGTGGTCCCAACGGGTTTGGGAGTGAACCTAACTGCTCATACCAACTTTGAGGCTTTGGGGCCGGGTAGCACAGTCGGATTTGACCCGGCGGTTCTGCCGAATGCCTGGCCTTCGAGGGGGGCCTGCCCTCTGAGTTCAGGCCGAATTTGGTGATTTTCCTAAGTCGGGAAGTGGTCCAAACGGGGATGGGAGTGAACCTGACAGCTCATACCGACTTTGGGGCTTCCAAGCCGGGTAGCTCAACCGGATTTGATCCAGCGGTTCTAGCGACTGCCACGGCTTCGAGGGGGGACTGTTGTCTAAGTTCAGGCCGAATTTGGTGAATTTCCCGAGTCGGGAAGTGGTCCAAACGGGGATGGGAGTGAACCTGACAGCTCTTACCGACATTGAGGCTTCGGGGCCGGGTAGCTCAGTCGGATTTGACCCGGCGATTCTGCCGACTTCCACGCCTTCGAGCGGGGACTCTCCTCTAAGTTCAGGCCGAATTTGGTGAATTTCCTAAGTCGGGAAGTGGTCCAAACGGGGATGGGAGTGAACCTAACTGCTCATACCAACTTTGAGGCTTTGGGGCCGGGTAGCACAGTCGGATTTGACCCGGCGGTTCTGCCGAATGCCTGGCCTTCGAGGGGGGCCTGCCCTCTGAGTTCAGGCCGAATTTGGTGATTTTCCTAAGTCGGGAAGTGGTCCAAACGGGGATGGGAGTGAACCTGACAGCTCATACCGACTTTGGGGCTTCCAAGCCGGGTAGCTCAACCGGATTTGATCCAGCGGTTCTAGCGACTGCCACGGCTTCGAGGGGGGACTGTTGTCTAAGTTCAGGCCGAATTTGGTGAATTTCCCGAGTCGGGAAGTGGTCCAAACGGGGATGGGAGTGAACCTGACAGCTCTTACCGACATTGAGGCTTCGGGGCCGGGTAGCTCAGTCGGATTTGACCCGGCGATTCTGCCGACTTCCACGCCTTCGAGCGGGGACTCTCCTCTAAGTTCAGGCCGAATTTGGTGAATTTCCTAAGTCGGGAAGTGGTCCAAACGGGGATGGGAGTGAACCTAACTGCTCATACCAACTTTGAGGCTTTGGGGCCGGGTAGCACAGTCGGATTTGACCCGGCGGTTCTGCCGAATGCCTGGCCTTCGAGGGGGGCCTGCCCTCTGAGTTCAGGCCGAATTTGGTGATTTTCCTAAGTCGGGAAGTGGTCCAAACGGGGATGGGAGTGAACCTGACAGCTCATACCGACTTTGTGGCTTCCAAGCCGGGTAGCTCAACCGGATTTGATCCGGCGGTTCTAGCGACTGCCACGGCTTCGAGGGGGGACTGTTGTCTAAGTTCAGGCCGAATTTGGTGAATTTCCCGAGTCGGGAAGTGGTCCAAACGGGGATGGGAGTGAACCTGACAGCTCTTACCGACATTGAGGCTTCGGGGCCGGGTAGCTCAGTCGGATTTGACCCGGCGATTCTGCCGACTTCCACGCCTTCGAGCGGGGACTCTCCTCTAAGTTCAGGCCGAATTTGGTGAATTTCCTAAGTCGGGAAGTGGTCCAAACGGGGATGGGAGTGAACCTGACAGCTCTTACCGACTTTGGGGCTTCCAAGCCGGGTAGCTCAACCGGATTTGATCCGGCGGTTCTAGCGACTGTCACGCCTTCGAGGGGGGACTGTTGTATAAGTTCAGGCCGAATTTGGTGAATTTCCCGAGTCGGGAAGTGGTCCAAACGGGGATGGGAGTGAACCTGACAGCTCTTACCGACTTTGGGGCTTCCAAGCCGGGTAGCTCAACCGGATTTGATCCGGCGGTTCTGCCGACTGTCACGCCTTCGAGGGGGGACTGTTGTATAAGTTCAGGCCGAATTTGGTGAATTTCCCGAGTCGGGAAGTGGTCCAAACGGGGATGGGAGTGAACCTGACAGCTCTTACCGACTTTGAGGCTTCGGGGCCGGGTAGCTCAGCCGGATTTGATCCGGCGGTTCTGCCGACTGTCACGCCTTCGAGGGGGGACTGTCCTCTGAGTTCAGGCCGAATTTGGTGAATTTCCCGAGTCGGGAAGTGGTCCAAACGGGGATGGGAGTGAACCAGACAGCTCTTACCGACTTTGAGGCTTCCAAGCCGGGTAGCTCAGCCGGATTTGACCCGGCGATTCTGCCGACTTCCACGCCTTCGAGGGGGGACTGCCCTCTGAGTTCAGGCCGAATTTGGTGCATTTCCCGAGTCGGGAAGTGGTCTCTGTCACAACGGGGGCAAGTGTCTGAAGAGGTAAAGTGAGTAACCAGCACAGCTTAGGGAAGGGTTCCAAAGTTCTCAACAATGTGAATTCGGTTACCAGGAAAGCTTAGGAAAGCTGCCTGACTGTCCCAAACGAATGAACTGCAAAACTTAGGGAACATGCCCGAAGATGCTTAAAAGTGTGAAATCAGTAAGCAGGAAAGCATAGGAAAGTGCCTGAAAGTGCTAAATGAGTAACATGAAAAACGTAGAAAAATGCCCGAAAATGTTTAAAAGTGTGAACTCAGTAACCAGCAAAACTTAGTAAAACGTTGGAAAAGCAGAAATGAGTAACCAGAAAAACTTAGAAAAATGTTTGAAAATGAGAAATGAGTAACCAGAAAAACTTAGAAAAATGTTTGAAAATGAGAAATGAGTAACCAAGAAAACTTAGAAAAATGCCCAAAAAGAAGAAATCAGTAACCAGAAAAACTTAGAAAAATGTTTGAAAATGAGAAATGAGTAACCAGAAAAACTTAGAAAAATGTTTGAAAATGAGAAATGAGTAACCAAGAAAACTTAGAAAAATGCCCAAAAAGAAGAAATCAGTAACCAGAAAAACTTAGAAAAATGTTTGAAAATGAGAAATGAGTAACCAAGAAAACTTAGAAAAATGTTTGAAAATGAGAAATGAGTAACCAAGAAAACTTAGAAAAATGCCCAAAAAGAAGAAATCAGTAACCAGAAAAACTTAGAAAAATGTTTGAAAATGAGAAATGAGTAACCAAGAAAACTTAGAAAAATGCCCAAAAAGAAGAAATCAGTAACCAGAAAAACTTAGAAAAATGTTTGAAAATGAGAAATGAGTAACCAGAAAAACTTAGAAAAATGTTTGAAAATGAGAAATGAGTAACCAAGAAAACTTAGAAAAATGCCCAAAAAGAAGAAATCAGTAACCAGAAAAACTTAGAAAAATGTTTGAAAATGAGAAATGAGTAACCAAGAAAACTTAGAAAAATGCCCGAAAAGAAGAAATCAGTAACCAGAAAAACTTAGAAAAATTTTCGGCCAAGTGTGAAAAATATTCTAAGTGTCAGCGGAGGAAAATGCCGAAGCATCGGGAAAGATTCAAAAACTCATGCCGAACATGAGTTCCGAAGTGCCGGAGGAACTGGGCGAATTGAGCCCGGCGGTTGGCCAGATGTCGTTTTGAGTCTGCAGCCCGAAAACTTTAACTTTGTCTGCCGCGGAAGTCTGGACCGGGAAAAATCCAAACGGTTTTGCCGGGTTCGAGTTCCAGAGCGAAGCAGTCGAATTTGAAATTCAGACCCATTCAGTGCCACTTGACATTGTGACACAGTGAGGTTGGCGGGGTACCCGGAGATTTCTGGGAACACGATTTTTAGAACAAAATGGCGGCGCGGGACCACTTTGAAAGGCATCCGAAAAACGGTTCCGCGGGCAGAGCACTTGAATGACAGGCCTGTGTGCATGCCCAAGAGCTCTCGGAAGTCTAATTTTTGACACTTTGTCAAATTTTCGACAGACTTACCCAACTCTTGCTGCCTGTTCTAAGAATCAGTCAGAGGCCTGTGCGGCGGTCTCTTGACACTTTGGAGGGCGGGCAAACCCCACGTTGACTCCGGCCGTCCCTCCAAAAGGCACTTGCTATTGGGGGAAAGGATTGCAAGTAGCCTGGTTCCCGTGGGAGCGGCCAGGAAGGGTGCAGGCTGGCCCTTGCCTGAGCATTCCCAAAACCCTCTTCCGCTGAGAGCAGACCTCGCACGCCGCACTACCGGCTCTGGGAGTGGTTGGCCGCTATTGTACATAGTCCGGTCCTTCCTCTGCCACCCGGCAAGTGCGATGGCTCTGCCGCCCTGCGGTGCTCGTCACCCAGGTTTGGGGAACACGATACTTAGAACATGTTGGCGGCTCGGGACCTGCAGGCGAAAGGGGCCCCGTGGTGCTGAGCACATCGACCTCGGGTCTCAGTGCAAGCCGGAGAGTTCGCGGAAGTCTTAAAAGATTTTGACATCTGCTCAATTCTTTGACAGGCTTGCCTGACTCTTTCCGTCCGTTCTAAGAATCAGTCGGAGGCCGGGGCGGGGACGGTCTCTTGACACACGGAGGGTTGGCTTCCCTCCTCAGGTGTTTGTGTCGAAAATGAAGGCGAGAGATGCAAGCGTCCTGGTTCCCCTGGGTGCTGCCAGCAAGGGTGCAGGCTGACCCTTGCCTGAGCACTCCCAAAAGCCTCTTAAGCTGAGAGCAGGCGCCGCACTACCGGCTCTGGGAGTCGTTGGCCGCTATTGTACATAGTCCGGTCCTTCCTCTGCCACCCGGCAAGTGCGATGGCTCTGCCTCCCTGCGGTGCTCGTCACCCAGGTTTGGGGAACACGATACTTAGAACATGTTGGCGGCTCGGGACCTGCAGGCGAAGGGGGCCCCGTGGTGCTGAGCACATCGACCTCGCGTCTCAGTGCAAGCCGGAGAGTTCGCGGAAGTCTTAACAGGCTTGCCTGACTCTTTCCGTCCGTTCTAAGAATCAGTCGGAGGCCGGGGCGGGGACGGTCTCTTGACACACGGAGGGTTGGCTTCCCTCCTCAGGCGTTTGTGTCGAAAATGAAGGCGAGAGATGCAAGCGTCCTGGTTCCCCTGGGTGCTGCCAGCAAGGGTGCAGGCTGACCCTTGCCTGAGCACTCCCAAAAGCCTCTTAGGCTGAGAGCAGGCGCCGCACTACCGGCTCTGGGAGTCGTTGGCCGCTATTGTACATAGTCCGGTCCTTCCTCTGCCACCCGGCAAGTGCGATGGCTCTGCCTCCCTGCGGTGCCCGTCACCCAGGTTTGGAGAACACGATACTTAGAACATGTTGGCGGCTCGGGACCTGCAGGCGAAAGGGGCCCCGTGGTGCTGAGCACATCGACCTCGCGTCTCAGTGCAAGCCGGAGAGTTCGCGGAAGTCTTAACAGGCTTGCCTGACTCTTTCCGTCCGTTCTAAGAATCAGTCGGAGGCCGGGGCGGGGACGGTCTCTTGACACACGGAGGGTTGGCTTCCCTCCTCAGGCGTTTGTGTCGAAAATGAAGGCGAGAGATGCAAGCGTCCTGGTTCCCCTGGGTGCTGCCAGCAAGGGTGCAGGCTGACCCTTGCCTGAGCACTCCCAGAAGCCTCTTAGGCTGAGAGCAGACGCCGCACTACCGGCTCTGGGAGTCGTTGGCCGCTATTGTACATAGTCCGGTCCTTCCTCTGCCACCCGGCAAGTGCGATGGCTCTGCCTCCCTGCGGTGCCCGTCACCCAGGTTTGGAGAACACGATACTAAGAACATGTTGGCGGCTCGGGACCTGCAGGCGAAAGGGGCCCCGTGGTGCTTAGCACATCGACCTCGCGTCTCAGTGCAAGCCGGAGAGTTCGCGGAAGTCTAAAGCTTTTGACATTCGCTCAAAGCTTTGACAGGCTTGCCCGACTCTTTCCGTCCGTTCTAAGAATCAGTCAGAGGCTGGTGGGGAGGTCTCTTGACGCAAGGGGAGGGGTGGCGTCCCTCCTCAGGCGCTTGTGTCGAAAATGAAGGCGAGAGATGCAAGCGTCCTGGTTCCCCTGGGTGCTGCCAGCAAGGGTGCAGGCTGACCCTTGCCTGAGCACTCCCAGAAGCCTCTTAGGCTGAGAGCAGACGCCGCACAACCGGCTCTGGGAGTCGTTGGCCGCTATTGTACATAGTCCGGTCCTTCCTCTGCCACCCGGCAAGTGCGATGGCTCTGCCTCCCTGCGGTGCCCGTCACCCAGGATTGGAGAACACGATACTAAGAACATGTTGGCGGCTCGGGACCTGCAGGCGAAAGGGGCCCCGTGGTGCTTAGCACATCGACCTCGC
>NW_026869241.1:25000-37500 GCF_020745735.1 Hemiscyllium ocellatum | reverse complement strand
CAGTAACCACTGACACTTAGAATATTTTTGAATCAGTACAAATCAGTAACCAGCGACACTTAGAATATTTTTGAAGCAGTACAAATCAGTAACCACTGACACTTAGAATATTTTTGAAGCAGTACAAATCAGTAACCGCTGACACTTAGAATATTTTTGAAGCAGTACAAATCAGTAACCAGCGACACTTAGAATATTTTTGGAGCAGTACAAATCAGTAACCAGCCCCACTTAGAATATTTTTGAGTCAGTACAAATCAGTAACCAGCGACACTTAGAATATTTTTGAAGCAGTACAAATCAGTAACCACTGACACTTAGAATATTTTTGAAGCAGTACAAATCAGTAACCAGCGACACTTAGAATATTTTTGAAGCAGTACAAATCAGTAACCAGCGACACTTAGAATATTTTTGGAGCAGTACAAATCAGTAACCAGCGACACTTAGAATATTTTTGAAGCAGTACAAATCAGTAACCAGCGACACTTAGAATATTTTTGGAGCAGTACAAATCAGTAACCAGCGACACTTAGAATATTTTTGAAGCAGTACAAATCAGTAACCACTGACACTTAGAATATTTTTGAAGCAGTACAAATCAGTAACCAGCGACACTTAGAATATTGTTGAAGCAGTACAAATCAGTAACCACTGACACTTAGAATATTTTTGAATCAGTACAAATCAGTAACCAGCGACACTTAGAATATTTTTGAAGCAGTACAAATCAGTAACCACTGACACTTAGAATATTTTTGAAGCAGTACAAATCAGTAACCAGCGACACTTAGAATATTTTTGAAGCAGTACAAATCAGTAACCAGCGACACTTAGAATATTTTTGGAGCAGTACAAATCAGTAACCAGCGACACTTAGAATATTTTTGAAGCAGTACAAATCAGTAACCACTGACACTTAGAATATTTTTGAAGCAGTACAAATCAGTAACCAGCGACACTTAGAATATTTTTGAAGCAGTACAAATCAGTAACCACTGACACTTAGAATATTTTTGAAGCAGTACAAATCAGTAACCGCTGACACTTAGAATATTTTTGAAGCAGTACAAATCAGTAACCAGCGACACTTAGAATATTTTTGGAGCAGTACAAATCAGTAACCACTGACACTTAGAATATTTTTGAAGCAGTACAAATCAGTAACCGGCGACACTTAGAATATTTTTGAAGCAGTACAAATCAGTAACCACTGACACTTAGAATATTTTTGAAGCAGTACAAATCAGTAACCGGCGACACTTAGAATATTTTTGAAGCAGTACAAATCAGTAACCACTGACACTTAGAATATTTTTGAAGCAGTACAAATCAGTAACCGCTGACACTTAGAATATTTTTGAAGCAGTACAAATCAGTAACCAGCGACACTTAGAATATTTTTGGAGCAGTACAAATCAGTAACCAGCACTTAGAATATTTTTGAGCAGTACAAATCAGTAACCAGCGACACTTAGAATATTTTTGAAGCAGTACAAATCAGTAACCACTGACACTTAGAATATTTTTGAAGCAGTACAAATCAGTAACCAGCGACACTTAGAATATTTTTGAAGCAGTACAAATCAGTAACCAGCGACACTTAGAATATTTTTGGAGCAGTACAAATCAGTAACCAGCGACACTTAGAATATTTTTGAAGCAGTACAAATCAGTAACCAGCGACACTTAGAATATTTTTGGAGCAGTACAAATCAGTAACCAGCGACACTTAGAATATTTTTGAAGCAGTACAAATCAGTAACCACTGACACTTAGAATATTTTTGAAGCAGTACAAATCAGTAACCAGCGACACTTAGAATATTGTTGAAGCAGTACAAATCAGTAACCACTGACACTTAGAATATTTTTGAAGCAGTACAAATCAGTAACCAGCGACACTTAGAATATTTTTGAAGCAGTACAAATCAGTAACCACTGACACTTAGAATATTTTTGAAGCAGTACAAATCAGTAACCAGCTGACACTTAGAATATTTTTGAAGCAGTACAAATCAGTAACCAGCGACACTTAGAATATTTTTGAAGCAGTACAAATCAGTAACCAGCCCACTTAGAATATTTTTGAAGCAGTACAAATCAGTAACCAGCGACACTTAGAATATTTTTGAAGCAGTACAAATCAGTAACCACTGACACTTAGAATATTTTTGAAGCAGTACAAATCAGTAACCAGCGACACTTAGAATATTTTTGAAGCAGTACAAATCAGTAACCACGACACTTAGAATATTTTTGGAGCAGTACAAATCAGTAACCAGCGACACTTAGAATATTTTTGAAGCAGTACAAATCAGTAACCACGACACTTAGAATATTTTTGGAGCAGTACAAATCAGTAACCAGCGACACTTAGAATATTTTTGAAGCAGTACAAATCAGTAACCACTGACACTTAGAATATTTTTGAAGCAGTACAAATCAGTAACCAGCGACACTTAGAATATTGTTGAAGCAGTACAAATCAGTAACCACTGACACTTAGAATATTTTTGAAGCAGTACAAATCAGTAACCAGCGACACTTAGAATATTTTTGAAGCAGTACAAATCAGTAACCACTGACACTTAGAATATTTTTGAAGCAGTACAAATCAGTAACCAGCGACACTTAGAATATTTTTGAAGCAGTACAAATCAGTAACCAGCGACACTTAGAATATTTTTGGAGCAGTACAAATCAGTAACCAGCGACACTTAGAATATTTTTGAAGCAGTACAAATCAGTAACCACTGACACTTAGAATATTTTTGAAGCAGTACAAATCAGTAACCAGCGACACTTAGAATATTTTTGAAGCAGTACAAATCAGTAACCACGACACTTAGAATATTTTTGAAGCAGTACAAATCAGTAACCAGCTGACACTTAGAATATTTTTGAAGCAGTACAAATCAGTAACCAGCGACACTTAGAATATTTTTGGAGCAGTACAAATCAGTAACCACTGACACTTAGAATATTTTTGAAGCAGTACAAATCAGTAACCGGCGACACTTAGAATATTTTTGAAGCAGTACAAATCAGTAACCACTGACACTTAGAATATTTTTGAAGCAGTACAAATCAGTAACCGGCGACACTTAGAATATTTTTGAAGCAGTACAAATCAGTAACCACTGACACTTAGAATATTTTTGAAGCAGTACAAATCAGTAACCGCTGACACTTAGAATATTTTTGAAGCAGTACAAATCAGTAACCAGCGACACTTAGAATATTTTTGGAGCAGTACAAATCAGTAACCTTAGAATATTTTTGAGTCAGTACAAATCAGTAACCAGCGACACTTAGAATATTTTTGAAGCAGTACAAATCAGTAACCACGACACTTAGAATATTTTTGAAGCAGTACAAATCAGTAACCAGCGACACTTAGAATATTTTTGAAGCAGTACAAATCAGTAACCAGCGACACTTAGAATATTTTTGGAGCAGTACAAATCAGTAACCAGCGACACTTAGAATATTTTTGAAGCAGTACAAATCAGTAACCAGCGACACTTAGAATATTTTTGGAGCAGTACAAATCAGTAACCAGCGACACTTAGAATATTTTTGAAGCAGTACAAATCAGTAACCACTGACACTTAGAATATTTTTGAAGCAGTACAAATCAGTAACCAGCGACACTTAGAATATTTTTGAAGCAGTACAAATCAGTAACCACTGACACTTAGAATATTTTTGAAGCAGTACAAATCAGTAACCAGCGACACTTAGAATATTTTTGGAGCAGTACAAATCAGTAACCACTGACACTTAGAATATTTTTGAAGCAGTACAAATCAGTAACCAGCGACACTTAGAATATTTTTGAAGCAGTACAAATCAGTAACCACTGACACTTAGAATATTTTTGAAGCAGTACAAATCAGTAACCGCTGACACTTAGAATATTTTTGAAGCAGTACAAATCAGTAACCAGCGACACTTAGAATATTTTTGGAGCAGTACAAATCAGTAACCACTGACACTTAGAATATTTTTGAAGCAGTACAAATCAGTAACCAGCGACACTTAGAATATTTTTGGAGCAGTACAAATCAGTAACCACTGACACTTAGAATATTTTTGAAGCAGTACAAATCAGTAACCAGCGACACTTAGAATATTTTTGAAGCAGTACAAATCAGTAACCACTGACACTTAGAATATTTTTGAAGCAGTACAAATCAGTAACCAGCGACACTTAGAATATTTTTGAAGCAGTACAAATCAGTAACCACTGACACTTAGAATATTTTTGAAGCAGTACAAATCAGTAACCAGCGACACTTAGAATATTTTTGAAGCAGTACAAATCAGTAACCAGCGACACTTAGAATATTTTTGGAGCAGTACAAATCAGTAACCAGCGACACTTAGAATATTTTTGACGCAGTACAAATCAGTAACCACTGACACTTAGAATATTTTTGAAGCAGTACAAATCAGTAACCAGCGACACTTAGAATATTTTTGAAGCAGTACAAATCAGTAACCGCTGACACTTAGAATATTTTTGAAGCAGTACAAATCAGTAACCAGCGACACTTAGAATATTTTTGGAGCATTACAAATCAGTAACCAGCGACACTTAGAATATTTTTGGAGCAGTACAAATCAGTAACCACTGACACTTAGAATATTTTTGAGTCAGTACAAATCAGTAACCAGCGACACTTAGAATATTTTTCAGTCAGTACAAATCAGTAACCAGCGACACTTAGAATATTTTTGAGTCAGTACAAATCAGTAACCAGTGACACTTAGAATATTTTTGGAGCAGTACAAATCAGTAACCAGCGACACTTAGAATATTTTTGAAGCAGTACAAATCAGTAACCAAGTGCATTTTTGAATTGGTTACTGATTTCTCCGTTGAAGTTGGGGCTGCGGTTGGCTTCAGTTAGTGGTGGGGGCTTAATTTTCGCCGAGGGGAGCGTGTCCCGGTAGTGTCTCCGAGGAAGTGGTACCTATTGAAGGGGGTGTTTCTGAATTTGGGCCCTTTTTGAGTGGCATTGCCGGATGGGTTTTGTGTTGAAGGCTTCCAAATCGGGTAGCTCAGCCGGATTTGACCCGGCGGTTCTACCGACTGTCACGCCTTCGAGGGGGGACTGTTGTCTAAGTTCAGGCCGGATTTGGTGAATTTCCTAAGTCGGGAAGTGGTCCCAACGGGTTTGGGAGTGAACCTAACTGCTCATACCAACTTTGAGGCTTGGGGGCCGGGTAGCACAGTCGGATTTGACCCGGCGGTTCTGCCGAATGCCTGGCCTTCGAGGGGGGCCTGCCCTCTGAGTTCAGGCCGAATTTGGTGATTTTCCTAAGTCGGGAAGTGGTCCAAACGGGGATGGGAGTGAACCTGACAGCTCATACCGACTTTGGGGCTTCCAAGCCGGGTAGCTCAACCGGATTTGATCCAGCGGTTCTAGCGACTGCCACGGCTTCGAGGGGGGACTGTTGTCTAAGTTCAGGCCGAATTTGGTGAATTTCCCGAGTCGGGAAGTGGTCCAAACGGGGATGGGAGTGAACCTGACAGCTCTTACCGACATTGAGGCTTCGGGGCCGGGTAGCTCAGTCGGATTTGACCCGGCGATTCTGCCGACTTCCACGCCTTCGAGCGGGGACTCTCCTCTAAGTTCAGGCCGAATTTGGTGAATTTCCTAAGTCGGGAAGTGGTCCAAACGGGGATGGGAGTGAACCTCACTGCTCATACCAACTTTGAGGCTTTGGGGCCGGGTAGCACAGTCGGATTTGACCCGGCGGTTCTGCCGAATGCCTGGCCTTCGAGGGGGGCCTGCCCTCTGAGTTCAGGCCGAATTTGGTGATTTTCCTAAGTCGGGAAGTGGTCCAAACGGGGATGGGAGTGAACCTGACAGCTCATACCGACTTTGGGGCTTCCAAGCCGGGTAGCTCAACCGGATTTGATCCAGCGGTTCTAGCGACTGCCACGGCTTCGAGGGGGGACTGTTGTCTAAGTTCAGGCCGAATTTGGTGAATTTCCCGAGTCGGGAAGTGGTCCAAACGGGGATGGGAGTGAACCTGACAGCTCTTACCGACATTGAGGCTTCGGGGCCGGGTAGCTCAGTCGGATTTGACCCGGCGATTCTGCCGACTTCCACGCCTTCGAGCGGGGACTCTCCTCTAAGTTCAGGCCGAATTTGGTGAATTTCCTAAGTCGGGAAGTGGTCCAAACGGGGATGGGAGTGAACCTAACTGCTCATACCGACTTTGAGGCTTCGGGGCCGGGTAGCACAGTCGGATTTGACCCGGCGGTTCTGCCGAATGCCTGGCCTTCGAGGGGGGCCTGCCCTCTGAGTTCAGGCCGAATTTGGTGATTTTCCTAAGTCGGGAAGTGGTCCAAACGGGGATGGGAGTGAACCTGACAGCTCATACCGACTTTGGGGCTTCCAAGCCGGGTAGCTCAACCGGATTTGATCCGGCGGTTCTAGCGACTGCCACGGCTTCGAGGGGGGACTGTTGTCTAAGTTCAGGCCGAATTTGGTGAATTTCCCGAGTCGGGAAGTGGTCCAAACGGGGATGGGAGTGAACCTGACAGCTCTTACCGACATTGAGGCTTCGGGGCCGGGTAGCTCAGTCGGATTTGACCCGGCGATTCTGCCGACTTCCACGCCTTCGAGCGGGGACTCTCCTCTAAGTTCAGGCCGAATTTGGTGAATTTCCTAAGTCGGGAAGTGGTCCAAACGGGGATGGGAGTGAACCTGACAGCTCTTACCGACTTTGGGGCTTCCAAGCCGGGTAGCTCAACCGGATTTGATCCGGCGGTTCTAGCGACTGTCACGCCTTCGAGGGGGGACTGTTGTATAAGTTCAGGCCGAATTTGGTGAATTTCCCGAGTCGGGAAGTGGTCCAAACGGGGATGGGAGTGAACCTGACAGCTCTTACCGACTTTGGGGCTTCCAAGCCGGGTAGCTCAACCGGATTTGATCCGGCGGTTCTGCCGACTGTCACGCCTTCGAGGGGGGACTGTTGTATAAGTTCAGGCCGAATTTGGTGAATTTCCCGAGTCGGGAAGTGGTCCAAACGGGGATGGGAGTGAACCTGACAGCTCTTACCGACTTTGAGGCTTCGGGGCCGGGTAGCTCAGCCGGATTTGATCCGGCGGTTCTGCCGACTGTCACGCCTTCGAGGGGGGACTGTCCTCTGAGTTCAGGCCGAATTTGGTGAATTTCCCGAGTCGGGAAGTGGTCCAAACGGGGATGGGAGTGAACCTGACAGCTCATACCGACTTTGAGGCTTCCAAGCCGGGTAGCTCAGCCGGATTTGACCCGGCGATTCTGCCGACTTCCACGCCTTCGAGGGGGGACTGCCCTCTGAGTTCAGGCCGAATTTGGTGCATTTCCCGAGTCGGGAAGTGGTCTCTGTCACAACGGGGGCAAGTGTCTGAAGAGGTAAAGTGAGTAACCAGCACAGCTTAGGGAAGGGTTCCAAAGTTCTCAACAATGTGAATTCGGTTACCAGGAAAGCTTAGGAAAGCTGCCTGACTGTCCCAAACGAATGAACTGCAAAACTTAGGGAACATGCCCGAAGATGCTTAAAAGTGTGAAATCAGTAAGCAGGAAAGCATAGGAAAGTGCCTGAAAGTGCTAAATGAGTAACATGAAAAACGTAGAAAAATGCCCGAAAATGTTTAAAAGTGTGAACTCAGTAACCAGCAAAACTTAGTAAAACGTTGGAAAAGCAGAAATGAGTAACCAGAAAAACTTAGAAAAATGTTTGAAAATGAGAAATGAGTAACCAGAAAAACTTAGAAAAATGTTTGAAAATGAGAAATGAGTAACCAAGAAAACTTAGAAAAATGCCCAAAAAGAAGAAATCAGTAACCAGAAAAACTTAGAAAAATGTTTGAAAATGAGAAATGAGTAACCAGAAAAACTTAGAAAAATGTTTGAAAATGAGAAATGAGTAACCAAGAAAACTTAGAAAAATGCCCAAAAAGAAGAAATCAGTAACCAGAAAAACTTAGAAAAATGTTTGAAAATGAGAAATGAGTAACCAAGAAAACTTAGAAAAATGTTTGAAAATGAGAAATGAGTAACCAAGAAAACTTAGAAAAATGCCCAAAAAGAAGAAATCAGTAACCAGAAAAACTTAGAAAAATGTTTGAAAATGAGAAATGAGTAACCAAGAAAACTTAGAAAAATGCCCAAAAAGAAGAAATCAGTAACCAGAAAAACTTAGAAAAATGTTTGAAAATGAGAAATGAGTAACCAGAAAAACTTAGAAAAATGTTTGAAAATGAGAAATGAGTAACCAAGAAAACTTAGAAAAATGCCCAAAAAGAAGAAATCAGTAACCAGAAAAACTTAGAAAAATGTTTGAAAATGAGAAATGAGTAACCAAGAAAACTTAGAAAAATGCCCGAAAAGAAGAAATCAGTAACCAGAAAAACTTAGAAAAATTTTCGGCCAAGTGTGAAAAATATTCTAAGTGTCAGCGGAGGAAAATGCCGAAGCATCGGGAAAGATTCAAAAACTCATGCCGAACATGAGTTCCGAAGTGCCGGAGGAACTGGGCGAATTGAGCCCGGCGGTTGGCCAGATGTCGTTTTGAGTCTGCAGCCCGAAAACTTTAACTTTGTCTGCCGCGGAAGTCTGGACCGGGAAAAATCCAA
The DNA here is from genome assembly GCF_020745735.1 of Hemiscyllium ocellatum. Classification (NCBI taxonomy): domain Eukaryota; kingdom Metazoa; phylum Chordata; class Chondrichthyes; order Orectolobiformes; family Hemiscylliidae; genus Hemiscyllium; species Hemiscyllium ocellatum. The sequence goes on along the minus strand of NW_026869241.1, from coordinate 28,860 downwards.
ACGGTTTTGCCGGGTTCGAGTTCCAGAGCGAAGCAGTCGAATTTGAAATTCAGACCCATTCAGTGCCACTTGACATTGTGACACAGTGAGGTTGGCGGGGTACCCGGAGATTTCTGGGAACACGATTTTTAGAACAAAATGGCGGCGCGGGACCACTTTGAAAGGCATCCGAAAAACGGTTCCGCGGGCAGAGCACTTGAATGACAGGCCTGTGTGCATGCCCAAGAGCTCTCGGAAGTCTAATTTTTGACACTTTGTCAAATTTTCGACAGACTTACCCAACTCTTGCTGCCTGTTCTAAGAATCAGTCAGAGGCCTGTGCGGCGGTCTCTTGACACTTTGGAGGGCGGGCAAACCCCACGTTGACTCCGGCCGTCCCTCCAAAAGGCACTTGCTATTGGGGGAAAGGATTGCAAGTAGCCTGGTTCCCGTGGGAGCGGCCAGGAAGGGTGCAGGCTGGCCCTTGCCTGAGCATTCCCAAAACCCTCTTCCGCTGAGAGCAGACCTCGCACGCCGCACTACCGGCTCTGGGAGTGGTTGGCCGCTATTGTACATAGTCCGGTCCTTCCTCTGCCACCCGGCAAGTGCGATGGCTCTGCCGCCCTGCGGTGCTCGTCACCCAGGTTTGGGGAACACGATACTTAGAACATGTTGGCGGCTCGGGACCTGCAGGCGAAAGGGGCCCCGTGGTGCTGAGCACATCGACCTCGGGTCTCAGTGCAAGCCGGAGAGTTCGCGGAAGTCTTAAAAGATTTTGACATCTGCTCAATTCTTTGACAGGCTTGCCTGACTCTTTCCGTCCGTTCTAAGAATCAGTCGGAGGCCGGGGCGGGGACGGTCTCTTGACACACGGAGGGTTGGCTTCCCTCCTCAGGTGTTTGTGTCGAAAATGAAGGCGAGAGATGCAAGCGTCCTGGTTCCCCTGGGTGCTGCCAGCAAGGGTGCAGGCTGACCCTTGCCTGAGCACTCCCAAAAGCCTCTTAAGCTGAGAGCAGGCGCCGCACTACCGGCTCTGGGAGTCGTTGGCCGCTATTGTACATAGTCCGGTCCTTCCTCTGCCACCCGGCAAGTGCGATGGCTCTGCCTCCCTGCGGTGCTCGTCACCCAGGTTTGGGGAACACGATACTTAGAACATGTTGGCGGCTCGGGACCTGCAGGCGAAGGGGGCCCCGTGGTGCTGAGCACATCGACCTCGCGTCTCAGTGCAAGCCGGAGAGTTCGCGGAAGTCTTAACAGGCTTGCCTGACTCTTTCCGTCCGTTCTAAGAATCAGTCGGAGGCCGGGGCGGGGACGGTCTCTTGACACACGGAGGGTTGGCTTCCCTCCTCAGGCGTTTGTGTCGAAAATGAAGGCGAGAGATGCAAGCGTCCTGGTTCCCCTGGGTGCTGCCAGCAAGGGTGCAGGCTGACCCTTGCCTGAGCACTCCCAAAAGCCTCTTAGGCTGAGAGCAGGCGCCGCACTACCGGCTCTGGGAGTCGTTGGCCGCTATTGTACATAGTCCGGTCCTTCCTCTGCCACCCGGCAAGTGCGATGGCTCTGCCTCCCTGCGGTGCCCGTCACCCAGGTTTGGAGAACACGATACTTAGAACATGTTGGCGGCTCGGGACCTGCAGGCGAAAGGGGCCCCGTGGTGCTGAGCACATCGACCTCGCGTCTCAGTGCAAGCCGGAGAGTTCGCGGACGTCTTAACAGGCTTGCCTGACTCTTTCCGTCCGTTCTAAGAATCAGTCGGAGGCCGGGGCGGGGACGGTCTCTTGACACACGGAGGGTTGGCTTCCCTCCTCAGGCGTTTGTGTCGAAAATGAAGGCGAGAGATGCAAGCGTCCTGGTTCCCCTGGGTGCTGCCAGCAAGGGTGCAGGCTGACCCTTGCCTGAGCACTCCCAGAAGCCTCTTAGGCTGAGAGCAGACGCCGCACTACCGGCTCTGGGAGTCGTTGGCCGCTATTGTACATAGTCCGGTCCTTCCTCTGCCACCCGGCAAGTGCGATGGCTCTGCCTCCCTGCGGTGCCCGTCACCCAGGTTTGGAGAACACGATACTAAGAACATGTTGGCGGCTCGGGACCTGCAGGCGAAAGGGGCCCCGTGGTGCTTAGCACATCGACCTCGCGTCTCAGTGCAAGCCGGAGAGTTCGCGGAAGTCTAAAGCTTTTGACATTCGCTCAAAGCTTTGACAGGCTTGCCCGACTCTTTCCGTCCGTTCTAAGAATCAGTCAGAGGCTGGTGGGGAGGTCTCTTGACGCAAGGGGAGGGGTGGCGTCCCTCCTCAGGCGCTTGTGTCGAAAATGAAGGCGAGAGATGCAAGCGTCCTGGTTCCCCTGGGTGCTGCCAGCAAGGGTGCAGGCTGACCCTTGCCTGAGCACTCCCAGAAGCCTCTTAGGCTGAGAGCAGACGCCGCACAACCGGCTCTGGGAGTCGTTGGCCGCTATTGTACATAGTCCGGTCCTTCCTCTGCCACCCGGCAAGTGCGATGGCTCTGCCTCCCTGCGGTGCCCGTCACCCAGGATTGGAGAACACGATACTAAGAACATGTTGGCGGCTCGGGACCTGCAGGCGAAAGGGGCCCCGTGGTGCTTAGCACATCGACCTCGCGTCTCAGTGCAAGCCGGAGAGTTCGCGGAAGTCTAAAGCTTTTGACATTCGCTCAAAGCTTTGACAGGCTTGCCCGACTCTTTCCGTCCGTTCTAAGAATCAGTCAGAGGCCGGTGGGGAGGTCTCTTGACGCAAAGGGGAGGGGTGGCGTCCCTCCTCAGGCGCTTGTGTCGAAAAATGAAGGCGAGAGACGCGAGCGGCCTGGTTGCTTTGGGTGCTGCCAGGAAGGATGTGGTCTGACCCTTGCCTGAGCACATCCAAAAGCATGTGATGTTGAGAGCAGACCTCGAGCCCCGCACAACCGGCTCTGGGAGTCGTTGGCCGCTATTGTACATAGTCCGGTCCTTCCTCTGCCACCCGGCAAGTGCGATGGCTCTGTCGCCCTGTGGTGCCCGTCACCCAGGTGTGGGGAACACGATACTAAGAACATGTTGGCGGCTCGGGACCTGCAGGCGAAAGGGGCCCCGTGGTGCTGAGCACATCGACCTCGGGTCTCAGTGCAAGCCAGAGAGTTCGCGGAAGTCTAAAGCTTTTGACATACGCTCAAATCTTTGACAGGCTTGCCCGACTCTTTCCGTCCGTTCTAAGAATCAGTCAGAGGCCGGTGGGGAGGTCTCTTGACGCAAGGGGAGGGGTGGCGTCCCTCCTCAGGCGCTTGTGTCGAAAAATGAAGGCGAGAGACACGAGCGGCCTGGTTGCTTTGGGTGCTGCCAGGAAGGATGTGGTCTGACCCTTGCCTGAGCACTCACAGAAGCATGTGACGTTGAGAGCAGACCTCGAGCCCCGCACGACCGGCTCTGGGAGTGGTTGGCCGCTATGGTACATAGTCCGGTCCTTCCTCTGCCACCCGGCAAGTGCGATGGCTCTGCCGCCCTGTGGTGCCCGTCACCCAGGTTTGGGGAACACGATACTAAGAACATGTTGGCGGCTCGGGACCTGCAGGCGAAAGGGGCCCCGGGGTGCTTAGCACATCGACCTCGTGTCTCAGTGCAAGCCGGAGGGTTCGCGGCAGTCTAAAGCTTTTGACATTCGCTCAAAGCTTTGACAGGCTTGCCCGACTCTTTCCGTCCGTTCTAAGAATCAGTCAGAGGCCAGTGCGGAGGTCTCTTGACACAAGGGGAGGGGTGGTGTCCCTCCTCAGGCGCTTGTGTCGAAAATGAAGGCGGGAGACGCAAGCGTCCTGGTTCCCCCTGGGTGCTGCCAGCAAGGGTGCAGGCTGACCCTTGCCTGAGCACTCCCAAAAGCCTCTTAGGCTGAGAGCAGACGCCGC
>NW_026869241.1:5000-12500 GCF_020745735.1 Hemiscyllium ocellatum | reverse complement strand
AATATTTTTGAAGCAGTACAAATCAGTAACCACTGACACTTAGAATATTTTTGAAGCAGTACAAATCAGTAACCGCTGACACTTAGAATATTTTTGAAGCAGTACAAATCAGTAACCAGCGACACTTAGAATATTTTTGGAGCAGTACAAATCAGTAACCAGCCCCACTTAGAATATTTTTGAGTCAGTACAAATCAGTAACCAGCGACACTTAGAATATTTTTGAAGCAGTACAAATCAGTAACCACTGACACTTAGAATATTTTTGAAGCAGTACAAATCAGTAACCAGCGACACTTAGAATATTTTTGAAGCAGTACAAATCAGTAACCAGCGACACTTAGAATATTTTTGGAGCAGTACAAATCAGTAACCAGCGACACTTAGAATATTTTTGAAGCAGTACAAATCAGTAACCAGCGACACTTAGAATATTTTTGGAGCAGTACAAATCAGTAACCAGCGACACTTAGAATATTTTTGAAGCAGTACAAATCAGTAACCACTGACACTTAGAATATTTTTGAAGCAGTACAAATCAGTAACCAGCGACACTTAGAATATTTTTGAAGCAGTACAAATCAGTAACCACTGACACTTAGAATATTTTTGAAGCAGTACAAATCAGTAACCAGCGACACTTAGAATATTTTTGGAGCAGTACAAATCAGTAACCACTGACACTTAGAATATTTTTGAAGCAGTACAAATCAGTAACCAGCGACACTTAGAATATTTTTGAAGCAGTACAAATCAGTAACCACTGACACTTAGAATATTTTTGAAGCAGTACAAATCAGTAACCGCTGACACTTAGAATATTTTTGAAGCAGTACAAATCAGTAACCAGCGACACTTAGAATATTTTTGGAGCAGTACAAATCAGTAACCACTGACACTTAGAATATTTTTGAAGCAGTACAAATCAGTAACCAGCGACACTTAGAATATTTTTGGAGCAGTACAAATCAGTAACCACTGACACTTAGAATATTTTTGAAGCAGTACAAATCAGTAACCAGCGACACTTAGAATATTTTTGAAGCAGTACAAATCAGTAACCACTGACACTTAGAATATTTTTGAAGCAGTACAAATCAGTAACCAGCGACACTTAGAATATTTTTGAAGCAGTACAAATCAGTAACCACTGACACTTAGAATATTTTTGAAGCAGTACAAATCAGTAACCAGCGACACTTAGAATATTTTTGAAGCAGTACAAATCAGTAACCAGCGACACTTAGAATATTTTTGGAGCAGTACAAATCAGTAACCAGCGACACTTAGAATATTTTTGACGCAGTACAAATCAGTAACCACTGACACTTAGAATATTTTTGAAGCAGTACAAATCAGTAACCAGCGACACTTAGAATATTTTTGAAGCAGTACAAATCAGTAACCGCTGACACTTAGAATATTTTTGAAGCAGTACAAATCAGTAACCAGCGACACTTAGAATATTTTTGGAGCATTACAAATCAGTAACCAGCGACACTTAGAATATTTTTGGAGCAGTACAAATCAGTAACCACTGACACTTAGAATATTTTTGAGTCAGTACAAATCAGTAACCAGCGACACTTAGAATATTTTTCAGTCAGTACAAATCAGTAACCAGCGACACTTAGAATATTTTTGAGTCAGTACAAATCAGTAACCAGTGACACTTAGAATATTTTTGGAGCAGTACAAATCAGTAACCAGCGACACTTAGAATATTTTTGAAGCAGTACAAATCAGTAACCAAGTGCATTTTTGAATTGGTTACTGATTTCTCCGTTGAAGTTGGGGCTGCGGTTGGCTTCAGTTAGTGGTGGGGGCTTAATTTTCGCCGAGGGGAGCGTGTCCCGGTAGTGTCTCCGAGGAAGTGGTACCTATTGAAGGGGGTGTTTCTGAATTTGGGCCCTTTTTGAGTGGCATTGCCGGATGGGTTTTGTGTTGAAGGCTTCCAAATCGGGTAGCTCAGCCGGATTTGACCCGGCGGTTCTACCGACTGTCACGCCTTCGAGGGGGGACTGTTGTCTAAGTTCAGGCCGAATTTGGTGAATTTCCTAAGTCGGGAAGTGGTCCCAACGGGTTTGGGAGTGAACCTAACTGCTCATACCAACTTTGAGGCTTTGGGGCCGGGTAGCACAGTCGGATTTGACCCGGCGGTTCTGCCGAATGCCTGGCCTTCGAGGGGGGCCTGCCCTCTGAGTTCAGGCCGAATTTGGTGATTTTCCTAAGTCGGGAAGTGGTCCAAACGGGGATGGGAGTGAACCTGACAGCTCATACCGACTTTGGGGCTTCCAAGCCGGGTAGCTCAACCGGATTTGATCCAGCGGTTCTAGCGACTGCCACGGCTTCGAGGGGGGACTGTTGTCTAAGTTCAGGCCGAATTTGGTGAATTTCCCGAGTCGGGAAGTGGTCCAAACGGGGATGGGAGTGAACCTGACAGCTCTTACCGACATTGAGGCTTCGGGGCCGGGTAGCTCAGTCGGATTTGACCCGGCGATTCTGCCGACTTCCACGCCTTCGAGCGGGGACTCTCCTCTAAGTTCAGGCCGAATTTGGTGAATTTCCTAAGTCGGGAAGTGGTCCAAACGGGGATGGGAGTGAACCTAACTGCTCATACCAACTTTGAGGCTTTGGGGCCGGGTAGCACAGTCGGATTTGACCCGGCGGTTCTGCCGAATGCCTGGCCTTCGAGGGGGGCCTGCCCTCTGAGTTCAGGCCGAATTTGGTGATTTTCCTAAGTCGGGAAGTGGTCCAAACGGGGATGGGAGTGAACCTGACAGCTCATACCGACATTGGGGCTTCCAAGCCGGGTAGCTCAACCGGATTTGATCCAGCGGTTCTAGCGACTGCCACGGCTTCGAGGGGGGACTGTTGTCTAAGTTCAGGCCGAATTTGGTGAATTTCCCGAGTCGGGAAGTGGTCCAAACGGGGATGGGAGTGAACCTGACAGCTCTTACCGACATTGAGGCTTCGGGGCCGGGTAGCTCAGTCGGATTTGACCCGGCGATTCTGCCGACTTCCACGCCTTCGAGCGGGGACTGTCCTCTAAGTTCAGGCCGAATTTGGTGAATTTCCTAAGTCGGGAAGTGGTCCAAACGGGGATGGGAGTGAACCTAACTGCTCATACCAACTTTGAGGCTTTGGGGCCGGGTAGCACAGTCGGATTTGACCCGGCGGTTCTGCCGAATGCCTGGCCTTCGAGGGGGGCCTGCCCTCTGAGTTCAGGCCGAATTTGGTGATTTTCCTAAGTCGGGAAGTGGTCCAAACGGGGATGGGAGTGAACCTGACAGCTCATACCGACTTTGGGGCTTCCAAGCCGGGTAGCTCAACCGGATTTGATCCGGCGGTTCTAGCGACTGCCACGGCTTCGAGGGGGGACTGTTGTCTAAGTTCAGGCCGAATTTGGTGAATTTCCCGAGTCGGGAAGTGGTCCAAACGGGGATGGGAGTGAACCTGACAGCTCTTACCGACATTGAGGCTTCGGGGCCGGGTAGCTCAGTCGGATTTGACCCGGCGATTCTGCCGACTTCCACGCCTTCGAGCGGGGACTCTCCTCTAAGTTCAGGCCGAATTTGGTGAATTTCCTAAGTCGGGAAGTGGTCCAAACGGGGATGGGAGTGAACCTGACAGCTCTTACCGACTTTGGGGCTTCCAAGCCGGGTAGCTCAACCGGATTTGATCCGGCGGTTCTAGCGACTGTCACGCCTTCGAGGGGGGACTGTTGTATAAGTTCAGGCCGAATTTGGTGAATTTCCCGAGTCGGGAAGTGGTCCAAACGGGGATGGGAGTGAACCTGACAGCTCTTACCGACTTTGGGGCTTCCAAGCCGGGTAGCTCAACCGGATTTGATCCGGCGGTTCTGCCGACTGTCACGCCTTCGAGGGGGGACTGTCGTATAAGTTCAGGCCGAATTTGGTGAATTTCCCGAGTCGGGAAGTGGTCCAAACGGGGATGGGAGTGAACCTGACAGCTCTTACCGACTTTGAGGCTTCGGGGCCGGGTAGCTCAGCCGGATTTGATCCGGCGGTTCTGCCGACTGTCACGCCTTCGAGGGGGGACTGTCCTCTGAGTTCAGGCCGAATTTGGTGAATTTCCCGAGTCGGGAAGTGGTCCAAACGGGGATGGGAGTGAACCTGACAGCTCATACCGACTTTGAGGCTTCCAAGCCGGGTAGCTCAGCCGGATTTGACCCGGCGATTCTGCCGACTTCCACGCCTTCGAGGGGGGACTGCCCTCTGAGTTCAGGCCGAATTTGGTGCATTTCCCGAGTCGGGAAGTGGTCTCTGTCACAACGGGGGCAAGTGTCTGAAGAGGTAAAGTGAGTAACCAGCACAGCTTAGGGAAGGGTTCCAAAGTTCTCAACAATGTGAATTCGGTTACCAGGAAAGCTTAGGAAAGCTGCCTGACTGTCCCAAACGAAAGAACTGCAAAACTTAGGGAACATGCCCGAAGATGCTTAAAAGTGTGAAATCAGTAAGCAGGAAAGCATAGGAAAGTGCCTGAAAGTGCTAAATGAGTAACATGAAAAACGTAGAAAAATGCCCGAAAATGTTTAAAAGTGTGAACTCAGTAACCAGCAAAACTTAGTAAAACGTTGGAAAAGCAGAAATGAGTAACCAGAAAAACTTAGAAAAATGTTTGAAAATGAGAAATGAGTAACCAGAAAAACTTAGAAAAATGTTTGAAAATGAGAAATGAGTAACCAAGAAAACTTAGAAAAATGCCCAAAAAGAAGAAATCAGTAACCAGAAAAACTTAGAAAAATGTTTGAAAATGAGAAATGAGTAACCAGAAAAACTTAGAAAAATGTTTGAAAATGAGAAATGAGTAACCAAGAAAACTTAGAAAAATGCCCAAAAAGAAGAAATCAGTAACCAGAAAAACTTAGAAAAATGTTTGAAAATGAGAAATGAGTAACCAAGAAAACTTAGAAAAATGTTTGAAAATGAGAAATGAGTAACCAAGAAAACTTAGAAAAATGCCAAAAAGAAGAAATCAGTAACCAGAAAAACTTAGAAAAATGTTTGAAAATGAGAAATGAGTAACCAAGAAAACTTAGAAAAATGCCCAAAAAGAAGAAATCAGTAACCAGAAAAACTTAGAAAAATGTTTGAAAATGAGAAATGAGTAACCAGAAAAACTTAGAAAAATGTTTGAAAATGAGAAATGAGTAACCAAGAAAACTTAGAAAAATGCCCAAAAAGAAGAAATCAGTAACCAGAAAAACTTAGAAAAATGTTTGAAAATGAGAAATGAGTAACCAAGAAAACTTAGAAAAATGCCCGAAAAGAAGAAATCAGTAACCAGAAAAACTTAGAAAAATTTTCGGCCAAGTGTGAAAAATATTCTAAGTGTCAGCGGAGGAAAATGCCGAAGCATCGGGAAAGATTCAAAAACTCATGCCGAACATGAGTTCCGAAGTGCCGGAGGAACTGGGCGAATTGAGCCCGGCGGTTGTCCAGATGTCGTTTTGAGTCTGCAGCCCGAAAACTTTAACTTTGTCTGCCGCGGAAGTCTGGACCGGGAAAAATCCAAACGGTTTTGCCGGGTTCGAGTTCCAGAGCGAAGCAGTCGAATTTGAAATTCAGACCCATTCAGTGCCACTTGACATTGTGACACAGTGAGGTTGGCGGGTACCCGGAGATTTCTGGGAACACGATTTTTAGAACAAAATGGCGGCGCGGGACCACTTTGAAAGGCATCCGAAAAACGGTTCCGCGGGCAGAGCACTTGAATGACAGGCCTGTGTGCATGCCCAAGAGCTCTCGGAAGTCTAATTTTTGACACTTTGTCAAATTTTCGACAGACTTACCCAACTCTTGCTGCCTGTTCTAAGAATCAGTCAGAGGCCTGTGCGGCGGTCTCTTGACACTTTGGAGGGCGGGCAAACCCCACGTTGACTCCGGCCGTCCCTCCAAAAGGCACTTGCTATTGGGGGAAAGGATTGCAAGTAGCCTGGTTCCCGTGGGAGCGGCCAGGAAGGGTGCAGGCTGGCCCTTGCCTGAGCATTCCCAAAACCCTCTTCCGCTGAGAGCAGACCTCGCACGCCGCACTACCGGCTCTGGGAGTGGTTGGCCGCTATTGTACATAGTCCGGTCCTTCCTCTGCCACCCGGCAAGTGCGATGGCTCTGCCGCCCTGCGGTGCTCGTCACCCAGGTTTGGGGAACACGATACTTAGAACATGTTGGCGGCTCGGGACCTGCAGGCGAAAGGGGCCCCGTGGTGCTGAGCACATCGACCTCGGGTCTCAGTGCAAGCCGGAGAGTTCGCGGAAGTCTTAAAAGATTTTGACATCTGCTCAATTCTTTGACAGGCTTGCCTGACTCTTTCCGTCCGTTCTAAGAATCAGTCGGAGGCCGGGGCGGGGACGGTCTCTTGACACACGGAGGGTTGGCTTCCCTCCTCAGGTGTTTGTGTCGAAAATGAAGGCGAGAGATGCAAGCGTCCTGGTTCCCCTGGGTGCTGCCAGCAAGGGTGCAGGCTGACCCTTGCCTGAGCACTCCCAAAAGCCTCTTAAGCTGAGAGCAGGCGCCGCACTACCGGCTCTGGGAGTCGTTGGCCGCTATTGTACATAGTCCGGTCCTTCCTCTGCCACCCGGCAAGTGCGATGGCTCTGCCTCCCTGCGGTGCTCGTCACCCAGGTTTGGGGAACACGATACTTAGAACATGTTGGCGGCTCGGGACCTGCAGGCGAAGGGGGCCCCGTGGTGCTGAGCACATCGACCTCGCGTCTCAGTGCAAGCCGGAGAGTTCGCGGAAGTCTTAACAGGCTTGCCTGACTCTTTCCGTCCGTTCTAAGAATCAGTCGGAGGCCGGGGCGGGGACGGTCTCTTGACACACGGAGGGTTGGCTTCCCTCCTCAGGCGTTTGTGTCGAAAATGAAGGCGAGAGATGCAAGCGTCCTGGTTCCCCTGGGTGCTGCCAGCAAGGGTGCAGGCTGACCCTTGCCTGAGCACTCCCAAAAGCCTCTTAGGCTGAGAGCAGGCGCCGCACTACCGGCTCTGGGAGTCGTTGGCCGCTATTGTACATAGTCCGGTCCTTCCTCTGCCACCCGGCAAGTGCGATGGCTCTGCCTCCCTGCGGTGCCCGTCACCCAGGTTTGGAGAACACGATACTTAGAACATGTTGGCGGCTCGGGACCTGCAGGCGAAAGGGGCCCCGTGGTGCTGAGCACATCGACCTCGCGTCTCAGTGCAAGCCGGAGAGTTCGCGGAAGTCTTAACAGGCTTGCCTGACTCTTTCCGTCCGTTCTAAGAATCAGTCGGAGGCCGGGGCGGGGACGGTCTCTTGACACACGGAGGGTTGGCTTCCCTCCTCAGGCGTTTGTGTCGAAAATGAAGGCGAGAGATGCAAGCGTCCTGGTTCCCCTGGGTGCTGCCAGCAAGGGTGCAGGCTGACCCTTGCCTGAGCACTCCCAGAAGCCTCTTAGGCTGAGAGCAGACGCCGCACTACCGGCTCTGGGAGTCGTTGGCCGCTATTGTACATAGTCCGGTCCT